>NW_017277148.1:356230-394427 GCF_001594065.2 Cyphomyrmex costatus | reverse complement strand
CTTTCATATATATATATATATATATATATATGAAAGATGTTGTGTTGTTGTGTGCGAATTTTAAAACTAGTTCTATTAGATCTAATCTTGTTCTTAATCAGCAGTTATTTATTTTGTACATAGCATGGACTCTTCTAGAAGAGACAGGAAAATCAGCAAAAATGAGGAAATTGTAAAACCAGGTGTAGGACGTGGACATCGTGTTTGGTCACAGTTAGACGCACAGTTAGATCCCCCCCACAGTGGGGGACTCAGACGACCGCACGATGTATCAACTTCTAGTCAGTCCAGTATCAGTTAGTATTATTTTAGTTGTGCAACAAAATTAGACGTTCGATAGCTATTAAATTTAAAATAAAATCACTTATCTATATATAGAATCCGACTCTTCGTCATCTACAGTGATGGTGCAACATAATCAAGAAGAGAAGAAATTTGCACTATCGCCACAGGCAGCAGAGTTTGTTCCAAAATTCAGGCTGCCTCAGGTTTTTAAATCACAGACTCCTTTAGTGCAATCTCCTCCAGCAGAGCCTAACATATATCTGCCTCCTGTAAGTTACTTCTGCTATTTTTATTGGATCCTCAAGTGTATCAATATTCAGATACTTTGATTTTGGATAATTTGCTGATAGCAACCTGCCCAGCAATATGCAAAGACTTCCGTACAAGACAGGATCAGCATAGCTCGTGGAATGCCGCTAAATGTATCTATACCTCCGTTTGCAGACGAGAGTACTCTAGAAGATGCTTTGGAGCAGCAATGCAATATACAAGATACGGATGTAGGAAATTATAATAATTATGAATACGATCAAGATGATGTGAGTAATAACAAGGTAAAAGCCTGATTTTTTTTTTATTATAACAACCTGCTTTATACCTGCTTCAACATTTATATGTATCAATAATATTTGAATTAGAAAGAAGAAAAGCAACAAAATGAAAAGGAAGAAGCTTACAACTTAGAAACTTATGAACATCTCAATAAAATTATCAACATTTTAATTATGAATCCTGCTGAGTTCACCAATCTAGTTCCACCATTTATGGATAAGCTTAGGTTGAGTGGAAATATGCGTTGCTTGCAGTTGGTTATGACAACCATAATCGAATGGGTATAAAAATTCCTCTTTTTCTCCGAACGTATTCGGATGTCATTTAATTTTGCGCAAGACGTGTTTTCGCAAACGGTGTTCAGTATTTATCTGATAAGAACTATAGAATAATACAAAATTCGCATGTTTACTGACTTTATTATCATTTTCAGTCTATAGCGGAAAGTAATTTTCGATATAATGGAGCCCGATTGTGTAAATATTTCGATACCAGTTTAGAAAATTCCAAAGAGTATATGTTTTCCAAAGACCTGTTCAGGGAATTGTTGTCCTTCCAGTAAGTTCAAGTATATATCACGTGATTGGAATTGTACGATCTATATATTGTATAACTATATATTGCATCTATATCTATATATTGTATCTATTATTATTATATATATATATTGTATCTATATCTATATATTGTATACATTAAAGATATTTTTATGTTAGGTGTAAATGGGAGATCGGATTACTAGAACCTGAATGGCTTAAGCAATCTGAGGAGCAACGGGACCAACGGAAATGCAATGGACTGATCTTATTTTTAGCAGAGTTAGTCGCTCAGATGGATGAATCTTATGCTTTCAATTTAGGAGAACTTTTGGTTTTGTTCATTACTAGGGTACTGCAAAGACCAGCGTCGAGCTCTGTTAAATATATATGCCAAGCGCTCAAAGTAAGTCGCAACTAACAGTGACGATAATTTTTCAATTTTTATCTACATTCTAATGTGTGCATTTGATGCAATGCATAGTTGGCGGGTCACGTCTTGGAGAAAGATAAAAGCAGGAGCAAGGACATGGAAAATATGATGCGGGCACTAACGGAACTCGTGAATAACGGACAAGTTGATACGCATGTAGGAAACATGGTAAACAGTGTTCACGAATTACGAAAGGATTGGGGTACAAGCGCGTTCAATTGTAATTCGTCTGGGTCGAGTCATGCGTTATTTAATGATGTGCAGCGACAATCTGACCAATTGGGTGCGTCTAATTACTATTCATCTGAATCGCATACTGTATCGTTAAAAATACAGCATCAAGTACCGGAGACAACACGATTTAATCAACCTGTGATGTATGGTCCTGATGGTTCGATTCTGTCCGCGGAGGAAAGCGAATTTCTTGAAAAAGCTGATTTAGAGATTCAAGGGTACGTTGTAACTTCGTATTACACATTTCACATTTATTATAATTATATAAAGAAAAAAAATTCTTTAAGAGAACATACTTTTATTTTTCTACAATTATTACATCAAAATTACATTTCAAAATTAATGTTACAAAATTTTAATGATTTTAAACATTCTAACTCATTTTCTGAAAAACTTTGTTTTTTAAATGTGTTATCTGTTGTAACAAATGAGCAAAAAAATATTTAAATTTTTTTCAATTATTATAATGAGATAAACGAGAGAGATAGTTGAAGGATATTGTTTAACCAAAATACTTAAAAAATTAATGTACTAATATTATCATATAATTTATAGGACATCTGAAGAAGAACCCGATGATAATTATGACGATGAAATTGCGACTGCCTACGAAGAGTTTTTAAGAGAAGCAAAGTGCAAATAAAATTCAAGACAAAATCTCGCACAAATGTTAAAAAAAAGAATAATTTGGTAATAGCTATCAAATGTTAAGTGAAATAAGTTCAATCAAATGTTTGTTAATATGACAAAATGTAATTAATATATACATATATAACTATATATAAAAAAATTTCCAAGGTCAAGGGCGAGTGAGAATACAGCGTTATTGTTGGTTCGCAATTAATCAAAACGTCTTAGCAAATCCTTTATTCTTGACAATATAAATAGTACGTTTCGACTTCTTTTTGAGTCCTCTTTTCAGCTAATATTAAAACTAAAAAATTCCTTGCAAATCTTGCAAATCAAGTCGCATTTAGTTAACAGATTAGATGTTAATTTATCTTACAAAACCAATAAAAAATTCATATGAAGAAAAAATGGAGTTTAAATTGTGACATGATAAAAACATGTGTCTAAAATCACATTGTCACAGTAATATTATTAGATATTAAGTGTTGTAACAATTTAACATTTTTGATATGAAAAGAACGATCCATTTTTTCTTCGTGTGAATTTCTTGTTAGGTTTGTAAGATAAATTAACATCTAATCTGTCAATTGGATGCGACCTGATTTGCAAGACTTGTAAAGAATTTTTTAGTTTTAATATGTATTAGCTGAAAAAGAGGACTTAAAAAGGAGTCGAAACGAATTATTTATATTATCAAGAATAAAGGATTTGATAAGAATCCACGTTTTGATTGATTACGTACTAACAACAATGCTGTACTCTGACTCGCCCTTGATCTTGAAATTTTTTAAATCAGGAGAGTCCGTAAGGAGATTATGTTTTGGTATAACTATATACTATATAAATATATATGTTTATAACATATAATATTACATATAAATTTTGCTTTCCTATGTATTTAGTAATACATGTATTTTTTGTGTATTTAGTATTACCAAACAGTATGTTTGAAAAGTAAAATTATTTTTTGTTATATTAATCAAACATTAAATTGAAATTATTTTATTCAATATGTGGTAATATTATTTTTTTCAGTGCAAAATTATACTCTGAGTCAAGCATTTTTACTATAGATACAAATATCTTATTTGAAGGTTTATACTTTTCAAAGAGATAGAGATTTAATTACATGACATTAATATGATATCTGTATCACGAAAGGTAGGACAAGATATGAGTCGATGGAAAAGAAATGCACCAAACACATAAATAATTTTAAATTCATAAAGATCCGTAATGTACATAAATAGCAATATTGATATGTATATGTAGCGTGCAGAGTGGTTTACTTTGAAACAGAATGCTTGAATAAATCCATTTCATTGGACACAAAAAAAATATTAAGGACGAATTTTACATAATAAAAAAAAAAAAAAAAAAAAAAAACATTACAGAAGAAACTACTTCATCAAAATCGTAGTTTGTATTTCAAGGCACATGTATTTTTTCCTTTTACACATATGACAGATATTCTAAAATGTAAATTTTTATTTAATTGATTTCACATTAATAAAAACTAAAATATTAAAAGTTATTAAAAGCTAAATTGTACTTTTATTTACATACGTTTATTCACAAATTTAAAGAAGTTTCATTCAAACCTTCTATTTCCCATGATCGACTCTGTACATAGATACGTGTTCCATAAGACAAATATGTGTATTTTGCATTTATTTAAAGTTATAAGCGTATGTGCGTATTTGTATGAAAAATTTCCTAAATATATGACACAAGTTTTATATAATTACTGCTCGTATTATAAATTTGAAAAGCATACAACGCCAACTTATCAGTTTCATTCCATCTTCTTAATTAACACAGAATATTTCCAAGATAAGTATATTTTAAAACAATTACACGACTAGTAAAAGCGAGACTAATTTCCGAAATAAATTCGCATTTACCGAATCGACGAATTTTATGTTAAATATTAAAAATGGTTTTCAATGAAAATCTTTAAATATATATGAATAATTATGTTTCTCGTCTCGAGATCGCGACATCGGATAGTGCGTTCTATTCACAGAAACGATAATAAAACGGGAATGTGCGACCATTCGGACGGTGTAATATTGAGATTATCATACTTTATTTACGCGGCACAATTTGCATTTATACTTTTTTTTTTTTACTTTGTCTATATTTTTGTTCTAGATTAGCATATAACGCGGATATGAAGAAGCACGACGGGAGGGAGTATATGACGCGATACGAATACGGTGATTCGCAGTTGAACGACAAGCTGATACCGGATTTACTTCGACTACGCTGCAGCAGCGAGATCGAGCGTATGCGTATCCGCGAAGATCCATTTTTGGCGCGAAAGGGTTCCCTCGTCGCGGAACTCCGCTCGCCGAAGCTGCAGCCGTGATTACTCATACCTGTTTTGACCGACGTATTGTACTATGCACGCGAATATAGAATATCATTATAGTCGGGCAATTCTAGGTCGGGATGGACGGATAATTGCGTGCGTGCTCCAATCGCGTTGCCGCACTCAGGCCATGGGAAAATCGTCGTGTTTCGCACGTAATGCTCATCAATTACGAAAAAAAAGGAAGTGCGAAAAAAACGACGATATAAAATCGTAGGCGAAATTTATCGAATACCTTGAAGAATAATCAGGGCCGCGTGTGGGCGAAATTCGAAGAGGGGACTCTGAAGGTCGCGGATAGTGGGGCTGGGATCGTCCTCGCGTCATTTACGCGATCGCGGGTGATCGGTTAGTCTTCCTCGCGCCGATCGAGCACCAAGTTGCAAGCAGAAGTGTGGACATTATTCGGATAAACTGGGATAAACTTTTAAGTGGCTATTCGGGTAAAAACTTCATGCATTATTTATTCATTATCTATTCTGTTTTTGCTTTTTTTATTTCTAAGAATTAGAAAAAGATGAAGATAATTAAACTAAGGTTAAAGTTAATTTGCATTAGTGGAAATAAACATTAGCAAACTTGAGGAAGCAAAAATGTGACGCCAGTCATCTCACGAAGCCTCTATCTAATTTAAGTAATTAGGATATATGATCTTATAAATATTTAATTCTACAAGATAGTGATTAATTACTTATCCTGAGTATTAAAAGGACTGTTGTACACATTGTAAACAAGTAATTACTACATTCCAAGTATTAAATTGGAAAATCATGAGAGTAATGTTCTCTTCCCGCGTTAAGGCAATATCATTAGGCAATATCATTACCTTTTATTTATTTACATTTGCAAGAAAGTGAATTATTTCGTTTAACGATTTAAATCGAAAAGGAAAATCTCGTTCTAAGTTGAATTTGCGCAGAACTTGATTTGCATTAAAGAATAATCGTCGCAAGAGAATAGCGTCTTCCCGCCTAGAGGATTTCAGCAAAAATGTTCGACAGTCATCACGCCTTTATTAAATTTATAAATAATAAATAAATAACTAGGATAATTTTTTATCCATCTCTCCAATTTCAAGAAAACAAATTGTTTTGTCTATAATAATTTACATCAAAAAGAAAAGTGTTGTTTTAATTGGAAGAATTTGCGCAGAACTTGATTTGAGAGGATCAGAGAAGAATCATCGCGAGAATCATTCTCTTTTCACTTGTATCATTTGAATTTCATTACTTTTCTAGCAGATACATTTGAAAGTGGCAAAATGCAGTACACGCAAGCCGCAGCCTTGCTCCTCTTCTTGTTTACCACGTTGGTGAACGGCAGTCACTATGTTCAGTACGTTCAGTCGCGAATAAGTACGTCCGGTAAGTTCTGCTTAATTCTTTGTTATTAGTAGTCTTTATTAGTAGTTATTACGCAAAACCGAAGCGTGTCTGCTGAATCACCCGACTCTCCGTCTGATCGTAGGCGGTTGCGACAGCCACACGTGCGGCGTCAACGCAAGATGCACGATGAGCTTGGGGCGGCCGGTGTGCTCGTGTTTGAATCTTCATATGGGAGACCCACTCGCGCAGTGCGTGCGAGTCGAATGTCTAAGTGAGTAAAAACGCGATCAACGTGAACCGCAAGCATTATATAACTCCTAGAAGAGTAAACTCTTGTTAATTAAGTCGCAATTATACCGCGTATAAACTTAAGTTTATACACTGCCGACCATTTGAAAAATTGTAACAATGGAAAAAATTTATGTTGAATTGAAATTGGTAAGATAAATAAATCATAGTAAAATATTATATGAAAATGAACTATACTGACAGAAAAAAAGTATTAAATAGTTTTAATAGCTTTATAACCGTCTAATTGAAAAATAATCTTGTTAATTTATTGACACAGAGAAATTTGTGTTAAACTTAATACATTTCACCAAATGGTCCACTCAAACATTTGTGTTAATTTAATACACGATGAATAAAAAGTAAAACAATGAAATTAATTAAATATGAATTAAATAAAAAAGTTAAAATGTAAAATAATGTAATGAAATAAATACGCCATCTCTTGTTTTAATAAATTGTTATTTGTTTCATTAATATTAGGTATCATTAAGAAAATAATAATAATAAATAATAATCTCAAGATTATTTTTTTTTCAATTAAACTATTGTTGGTTAATGTTAATATCATTTTTTCGTTCTAATAAAAATATTTTAAGTTATATTTTTAAACTTCATATATTCCTATATCATAAATATTAATCTGCCATGAATATTACTTTCATATTTTACATGTTTTCTGTTGTAATACAAATGGTGTATCGATCGACACATTATTTAGCATTTTCGTCACGTTTCAGTCAACGACGATTGTCCGTACAACAGAGTGTGTACGAACAACAGGTGCGTCGACCCTTGTGTAGGTCTGTGTGGAATAAACGCGAACTGCTTGACCAGAAATCACATAGGTACCTGCGAGTGTATACCAGGATACGTCGGAGATCCGTTCTCGAGTTGTCAAGTCGCAGACCCTCGTATGTAGAAATTTGCCATGTAATCTAAATAATAGGAATATGTATAAAAAAAGCATTGCACGAAAATATTTAAAGATTTTTATAATGTTTCTGACGATTTTGAACTTTATGTATTTTATGTTTTTTTTTTATATTCGTTTCCATGTTTATATCTTTTTCACTCTTGAATTTAAAGAATTTATAGTTAAATATAAATATAATAATTAAACAGCTAAATTTAATATTACTAATATATATAGTAAAACTCCATTTATCTGTATTCCATTCATATGAATAACTTCGTGTCTAGTTCCAAATATATATAATACAAACTCATTAACTCTCTTATAATATCTGAATGTAATATATTGTAATATTGATAAATATTAATAATACTGATACAAGCTAATAAACCTCCAAACCATTTGGTTATTGTAACTGTTTTGTCCCTCATGTTCGAGTAAACGGAATTTTACTGTAATAGATATTAATTTACAATGATTTAATAAAGATAATAATTTATGAGAGTTTTTTTTTACTATTGAGAATGTTGTAAGTTATTGTCAAAGATATTTCCTGCTATATAGAAGCCGCCTGTAAACCAAGTCCATGCGGAGTGAATACCCAATGCGAAGTGATCAACGAAGTACCAGTCTGCACGTGTCTGCCGGGTTATAGAGGCTCACCCTTAACTGGGTGTCGTCACGAGTGTGAGAGCGATATCGACTGTCCTCATCATCTCGCGTGCTCGTCATCGTACAGATGCGAGAACCCATGCAAGTGCGGAGAGAACGCAGAGTGCCAAGTCATCAATCATCAAGCGAAGTGCACCTGCCCGAAAGTAAGACGCCTCCGCTTTATCCATAGAGAATTACGGTTATTCTGTTGAAGGCTATAAGTCTGACTAAGCATCCTCGATGACGAATGAAACCAAATGAAACGGAACGGACGTGTGGGATCAATCCGCTTCTTGTTCCAGACATGGACGGGAAACCCATTTATCGCATGTCGACCGGAGTGCACCACCCACTCTGAATGCCCATCGAATAAGCCCGCTTGCCTCTATCAGAAATGCGTGAATCCTTGTGACGGCGTGTGCGGGGTGAACGCTGATTGCAACCTACGCGCTATTACTCCCGTTTGCAGTTGTCCGAAACATATGACCGGTAATCCTTTCGTCAGCTGTAGACTATTCGAACCACGTAAGTAATCATCCTTACAAAATTCCTACTTCATACTGAAAAATAATGATTTATTATTTATTTTGAATATTAAAAGTACTGTGCAACACTTAAAATAAAATCATTACTTTCTAGTATTAAATTTCAGTAAAAGCAATGTAATATCTATATCAAATTAGAGATTGAATTTAATCAATTAGAAGAAAGAAAACCAAATACAAAACAATATCAAGTTTAGTGAACTTTTTGATTGACCAAATTCAATCTCATTCTAATCTGATATAGGCATAACCATTATTATTATAATTAATTAAAATTGTATTCTTCTCTATCATCAGTTTCACTGAATCCAAGACGATTATGAAGAGAAGAAGAGGAAATAATTATTTCAAAATCAATATATCTCCATTTTCAGGTGATCTCTGCGAGCCAAATCCCTGCGGTATTAACGCGATTTGCACGCCGGGTCACGACAATACCGGGAAGGAGAGGCCGGTATGCACGTGTCCCACCGGCTACATTGGCAACGCCTTGACGAGCTGCCAGCGCGGGGAGTGCTTCACCGACAGTGAATGCCCCGACAATCGGGCGTGTATCGATTTCACGTGCAGGAACCCGTGCACCGGCCACGAATGCGGTCCGAGCGCTGAGTGCACGCCCCGACGTCATATCGCGGTCTGTACGTGCCCACAAGGCACCAGAGGCGACGCCCTGTACACCTGTAACCCGATCGAGAGTAAATCGGTGTACAATTACGGCCGCGCCTACCGTTACCGCTACTACTAGTCACGCAAAACGATACCACGATCCCACGTTTAAAATACTCAACGTTTTAATCTCGCGTAATTTCTATTCCAATTCTACATTCGGCCGTACTTTTACGAAGAATTGAACCGGGGAATAGAAACAAGTTAACCGCCTATTTCTTACGCAGGTCGTATAACAGAGTAATATATGTATAGTTTTCGTAACGCGCGCGCTACGCAGATAATATGTATGTCTTCCAATTCGTGTCCTCCACAAAGTAGATCTCACACAAAGTGTTCTATATGTTTTGTAAGCTGCGGCTGGTCGCAAATCTAGTTTCAGTCCTTAATAAAAATGGAAGCATAACGATTTATGCTGCAGTATTAAGATCCCTATATGATGATTTTTTTCCTATTTCAGTTTCATTCCAAAAACGTTACGTTCTGCTACATTCTTATAAATTCTATGTAACATAAGCGTACATACTTTTAGTATGTAAATTTTACATACATTATGTAACAAAGAGAAAGTGATAACTAAATGCAATGTTGTAATATATTACTTACAAAGGTCTGAATTACATTATCTGATTAAACAATAATTTTTATTGAATAATTTAACATTATTTATATCTCGTAAGGAGTGCAAGTCCATAGTTATAAAACTAGTTGAGAAATTTACGAAAAATTATTTGCCGCTATTAAAAAATAAATGATTACAATCTTCTCTTACGTATTATTTATAATTATACAATATGACTTAAGAAAGAATATCACGCTACATATTAATTATCATATTAATTATTGGCAGCACCGTTATGCGAAATTTACTAATTTTAAAACAGACATTATCCGCTTTAATGTCCGAGTGTTCAGGGGGGTTCTTTAGAAATATCTTATTTACAAATATATATGCAGGATGATTTTTAATTATACATATGTATCAACATTTGCTATTAATCTATCATTTATTGTAAGTATATATTTTTTAAATTAAGATATTTTTCTAGATTTTATATTAGATGAAAAGAAAAAATATTAAACAATCCTATATAGATATATACAGACAGTGGCGATTCTGTTTATAGATTTAGATAAATATATAAATAAAAATTTAGACAAATAAAAAATAAATTATAAATATAACTATACATCATATTTAATTTACAATTATATTTATAAGAATTTACATATGAATTGTAAATCATATAATTGTGTGTGTGTGTGTGTGTGTGTGTGTGTGTGTGCGTGTGTGTGTGTGTGAATATATATTATGTAACACACATGACAATTATATAATATTATATTATATAATATATAATAAATATTATATATTATATCAAATAAATAAAATGAATTGTAATTATCATATTACATTTATATGAATTATATTATACATAAAAATAATTATAATATAGATATATAAAAAATATGTATGTCGACATATAATTAAAAATCATCCTGTATATTAAGGACACATCTCCTATTCTTATAATTATGCCATGTTTCTGTAGTATTAACAGATATAATATTAACAGATTTTTCATACACGCTCGCATTTTTTCGCTTATTCTATTCATTCTCGCGTTACTATGACTCTATAGTTGACATAAAATAAAAATTATATTAGAATTATATTAGAATTAATAGAATTAATAGAATTAAAGATTTTAATGAATCTAAGGCTCGTAGCCCTATTCGCATATTAGTTTTAAATAAAAATTATATTTTACAAGAGAAAAAAAAAATTTAATCTACTGAAAGAAAAGATTAAGATATACATCATATTTTTATGAAATTAATCTGTAGTATATATAAAAAATAAGACAATGAAAATAATTCGCGCGTTAAAATAATTTGATAAGATAAAAAATAATTTAAATAAATAAGTATAAAAATACAAAAGAGATGGAATATTATCTAAAGTAAATTAATTATGCGCCGCTCTTTTACCATTCATGTAACCGATCCATCTCTCCGCGGTTGTAATAAAAATAGGATCGTTGTCGATAGAATTGAGAAGAAGAAGTTGATTAATGTGCGTAGAATGGTAATCCCATCTAGCTAAGTTCGGTGCTGTCTTTAATGTAAAATGACGCAAATCGTACGTCGTACCTGAACCGGTATCGTATAACGTTAACATGTTTTTTAACGATATCATACCCTGATTAAAAAGTCTGGTTGCTTCCTCCGCGTCCTTACCTATCGCTATGCTCTTCAAATCGTAGAGACCGATAAGCGAATAAATAAAACCATTGAGTATGAAAGACGAAGGGGTAGTAGGATACTCCTCGTACCAGACATATTTACTTAGAAATAGCGCAGCTACCCCTCCTTTAGCGGATGTCAGTCTGAAAGGTCGTAGGCCTCTGATAGCGGCCTGTAAGTATTTCGCCTCTCCAGAATGATAATATGCTCGTGCTAACACAGATATCGCGTGACCCTGTCCCATACTGGAATACCTGTAACCATATATTTTTCTTTTGTAAAACCGGTTCTACTCTTAATCCTTCTATGAATATACGATAATCGGATATTCATATAGAATTTTAAACAGTAATAATTTTTCAAGTTTTATGCAAATTTTGTTATGACGCCTCAAAACACTATCCTTCAAACATCAGAGTTTCGCATTGACTTTATCTCGTTTTTGAGAACTATGTATGTAAAACACGATAGTGGAAAGACAAAAAATTACAGAAAGATTAATTCCACAGTTATATGTATGTATATATAAAATATATAAATATGAGCGATACCATCCAGGCTCGAGAATAGCCATTCCAGACGCTACTTTTCTCCTAACAGGATTTGGCCAACCACCAGATGTGATATTCTGATTAGCGACGAACCACCTTGCCGCATCATAAAATTGCTCCATATGCTCGCTAGTCGATAATGTCATATTGTCAATCATACCGGAGCCGTATAAAGTAATTTTAACTACCTAAAATGTGTGTGGTGGTTACATTAAAAATTTTTCAGGATATCAATATAAAAATTATCAAATGCAAAGAATAAATAGGATAAAAATTATCGTTCGAATAATGCTTACCTTTAACTTTGACCGAGGTATTTTCTTCCTACTTTTATCACTCAAATAAAGACCTTTTTGTAGATCAACTACAAGGTCTCTAGTAAGACGTTTCCACTGATGATTAACTTGTCCGATTCCGTAGTGCACATGATTATTATAATTATACAAAACTATGTTATTAGTAACATAGTGAAGGTAGTACATCTCTTTTTTCTCCCGTGACTGTAATGTAACAGTAACACTTCCATTGTCTCTAATATTAAGATCCCATTTCAATACAAAGTCCAATACGTGATCCAGTTTTAAAGAAATCCCGGAAGTGCTCGTTTCCGGAGTGGCAAATTTCAGGACGTAACTATTAACTTGCTTATCGTAGACTCTGTTCATAACCGATCCTTGAGGAACGTTCCAATTCTGCTTAACTTTATCGGAATCCTCAATAATCTTTCTGTGAGGCTCGGGCTCGGTTAGATTTTTACTGTAATGCGATAATCCAAATTGAGCAATTTGTGTGGGATAATAATACCCCTGGCTCTCCCATTGCGTTGATATTGGTACACCATCGGTGCCGCTGATACACTTAACTCTATCCCTGACTTCGACATTGTAATTTTCAAAGGTCATAAATACACCTCGGGGATCATACTTTCCCTTGGGGTTTACAATCTTTGAGTAACTATGTAGCCATTCAAATCTCTCCAGACCATCGTAAGTAGCTAGTTTTCCATAAATCTAAAACATTGTGTGTGTACAAGTTATCGTAACATTTATAATAATTTATTGATTCATAATATAATTTAATTTAATGTTAATCAATTCACATAAACTCTCAACTGACCTCAAAATATTTATGGATAAATGAAAATGGTATATACACTTCGTCACCTTCTTTTCGACATCCTATGGAGTAATCACCGTTTATATGACAATCTATCTCTTGGTATCCCGATTCTGTATTTATACGATCCTACATTGAAACATATAAAACATATAAATATATAAATATATATATATATATATATATGTACTATTTCGAGCTGATACAGATTAATACGTTAAAATTTGCTCCTAACGCCATACCTTATGATACTTTGTCTTCCAATCTGTATGGAACAACAGGTTTCCACAATTATTCCATGACGCAAGTAGAAAGCTCACTGTTGCGACAACCAAAACAAGCAAAGTTGTCTTGAAGTTCAGTCGCATCATTATATAAAACCTGTCGATACCAATTGTATCTTATATCTCCGTAAACAATTACATACATCACATAAATATTCTAACTAAATCCTACATGACAAATATGATAGGCTATATAAGCGTATTGTGTCATCGATTACAATAGTAAATTGTAACTTTGCGATTATCCAGACCACCAACGGAACTCACGCGACACGGATGTCACGAGCGGTTCGTCATCTTATAATTTTATCTTCTGAGAGTTTTTAAGATCTCAACCGTCCCATCTTTCCCAGAGATTATTTTCCCGAACATGATGATATTAATCAGCTATCGTCTACCAATAGTGAAATTTCACACGAGATACAGTAAACATTCTTTTGGATGTCCAACAAGTTTGTTCCAGATGTCAGTCAGAGTGGCCGTCAATTTGTAGAATCTCTTGGTCGCTAAACCACCTCCCTGCAGGTGCACCTCCGGAGCACAGAGTGTGATGCATGGAAACATTTCCTAGTGGCCGTCATCGCCACGTAGAAACCGAATTACTGTAAAATTACATCAACATTGCAGTTATCCATTTTACTGTAATGATAGTAGATGACTGATTTCAACTCTACGTAATATTTGAAAGAACATTATTATATTTACAAGACATATATAATATATGAAAAAAATGCATTGAATGTGTTCCTAAATTTGATGATAAATGAGTTTTTCAGAAGACAAACCAATCAATTCTTTAAAATAATAAGCAAATAGAATTAAAAATATTGTGAACTAGTTGGTACACATATTGATAAATTTACAAAAAATGGAGTCAATCAATGAGTCATTCAGAAGATAAACTGATCAAATCTATAAAACAAAAAGTAAGGAAAATATAAAAGATTGAGTTGTGTAAAAACTGAGACATTTACGTTAATCGATTTGATTTTCGAAAAGCTCAAAAAACGATGTGTATTTTTACGATCTCAATCAAACTCCGACTAACTCAATCGACGATTAATTCAACCAGAATGGTACAAGATAAAATTCCTAACTGTACAAATATTAATTATCTAATCTTTATAATCTATTATATATCTATGTATAACAAAGAATTTTTTGATTCTATCAGTGTTAATAAACTACAGATATTGACAAGTTAATAGCTATAATTAAATTAATCGGAATTTGGTCGAAGCCACTATAAAATTTCTCGACGTTTTCGTAAAGTTCCACACGGGACATTATTCAATATCGAATTGGCCATTACCAGTAATCAGACGAGAGTGCTTTATGCAGGTCCATTTAAAAATCTTCGTATATTGTGCAAAGCGCGTTCTGCTTGCTCATTTTGTCGTAAATCCGTCCTGTGCCCGTCTCACCGTTCCTATTAGGACAGTAGAACGTATATACACTGTGTACAGTACAGTGCCACGATTTGTGGTTACAACATATGATCACGAATTCCGAACAAGTGGCGTACTCCTGGAGTACGCGGTGCGCATGCGCGTTCTATCTTTCCGCTTTTAAATCCTATCGAAAATATACACGTGTAATGTAAGACGAGAATTTTGTATGGTTTTCTATACATACTTGCAGTTTTGTACAGTATAATTATAGAGTACTAATGTAGTATAAAAGCGTGATTTTTCTGTACATAATAAAAATTCTTTGACAATAATAAAATTAAATTTATAAAATTCTAGTGAATATATTGACTTCTTTTAATAATACAAAAAATAATAAATATATGTGAAGGCCCTACTCAGTGAGAAATGATAATGAAATCGATATCGAATTGATGATTCGACATCGAATCATCAACTTGACGTTGAATTGACATCGATTAGACGTCGGTTCCATTCCCTGCTTTAAAAAAACGATAGAACCCGATTGAATACGATAAAGATTTAAGGTCTATCGTTATATACCTTATCGCTTCTATCGTGTTTTTGTCCCGTATTTTCAGGATAAGTACTGGAACGTTTCCTGAATATTTCAATCGTATATCTGTTATTAAAAGTCATATTCGTCATTTCAGGAGATCATAATTTTTATATGATTTACACGAAACCCCAAAATGTAATGTAGATATGGATCTATATACTCAATGCGCATATTCCGAGAAACGAATCTCGCGTATAGGGCTCTATATACACGGTATTTCCGACAGGTTCTCTGTCGCTCTATATCGGGACTATAATACGAGACTTCCGATTAGACGTATACATATATACGTCAATACGTCTATATATTATCGTATCCGGAAAATTCGATACGATTATTTTCCAAAAACTTAATAGACCTTTAGCTCCAATAGCTGTCAACTCGCTTTATAGAATTCGATCTGCCGTCTATGAATGTATCATGCATTTGATATTAACTTCCAAATGTTTCGGCCAGTTCTTTTACTACAAAATGCAATACTCGGAACGTCGTCTGATTGCAACTCGTATATCCGATATACTTCGATATACATACTATAATAATTTGTTGAAAAACTAGATTCGCACATACTTTCTCTCTGGTTGAACGTATCCACTGACAAACTGCAGAATGACCTGAATAAATACATGAATTTAATTCAAGCATTTCTGCAAGAATACATAATTTTATTTGTAGCAGGAAAAACGCAATAAATTTCTACAGTTTAACAGTGACTCTTCTTATTTCAAGCGCGCGCGATTTTGAGCGTTACCGACTCAGCATCGATAAGTCAAGCCACTACTACGACCAAGCGAATTAATGTTTCCACACATTACAGAATGTCCGTTACCAACAGTAGTTATACAATAGTATCTACATTAGCATTCGACAGTAAGAATAGGTGGCTTGGAGGGAGGGGAGATAGTTGTGTAGCGCGTCCATTGAAATCGAGTGGTTTGCGCATGTCAGAACATCGCGGATAGAGAATTAAGAGAGGACTAGCAGTCTAGCAGATTCCTGAAACAATGTGAAAATTACAAAAGTAAGCAAATTTATTAGATATTGATCAATGAAATTATTAATATCTAGTAAATCTGCTCACTTTTGTAATTTTTACCTCATTTCAAGATATACACAATCAGCCACCTGAAATAAGGGACTCGTGATTGCCTGTAATAAGAGTGCTCGTGTGAGTGTGAATAGTGCAGTGCCAATAGAAGAATGAAAAGAAAGAAGATCAAGAAAAAGAAGAAGGAAAAGGAGAAAAGAAGAAGGAAAACAAGAAAATAAAGGTAAAAATTTTCTTAATGAGTAGATATTCTCTCAAAGTATATTATTCTCTCAAAGTATATTTCAATTTATAATTTTTAATTTGTTAAATTGAAAATGACCCAATCGAAGTCGAAACGTTTGTTTGTTATGTATGATTATTTGAATTAAATAGTTCGTTAATTTACTTGGCTCTTTGCCCTCTTTCTATTTACATTGTTTTATACATATAGAGCCTTATTAATTATTATTTTATTATATTATATTCTTCAGAGTATTAGGACAAATTATATGTTAATTATAATAAATTATAAGACTAAGTATAATGTATAAAATAAAGTATAATAATAGAATAAGGGCAAATAGCCAGTTATAACAGTCAATTTAAATTTAAAAATTAATAATAATCATATGTAAATAAAAGTAACAAAGAAATTTAATATAATAAATAAATAAATAATATACATATACGTTTCGACTCCGATCGTGTCATTCTCAATGTTACATTTAAAAAAAATCTTTAAACGGTAATTAAATTACATAAATACCTTCTACAAAAATTAATTTAATTAATCAAATAATAATAATAATTAACACAACTGACGAACGATATTCAACGTAGCTAGAAATTTATACTGTACACGTTTGCTGAAGATGGCCAAAACCAATGGCCGAAACGTTCAAATACATTTGTATTTCTAAATTATAGTAAAGTATATATACTTCAGAATTTAATTGTTGCGCTTGTCCTTCTGCGTTGACTCCTAAACAGCCGCCTAAATTATCATTGTTATTTAATTATAAGGAGTCTAATTTTATATATACATATATATTTTTCCATTATTTTTAATAATAATTAAATTATTGTAAATTTGAATTCGCATTTCTCATTCTGTTTAATGTCGTATATAGTATATATGTGTTAATTAATTTAAAAGTCACAAATAAAAATAACCTTTATTTTTAGTTATAATAATATTATATAAAGCTGTAAATTAAATATAATTATGATAATTACAAAAACATTTTTATAAAGGCAGAAATTAAATTCTGATACATTGTATATATTTATTTATTGATCGCATGTTTACGTTATAGATGTATTGCTATTATATAACACAATGTTAGAATTAAATTGAATCAATATCCGCTCAAATAAAATTAAAAAATTAATAAATAATAAACCTCCCAGGTCAAAACCAGGTGAAATTACATGTCTTAACTATACGAATGGTAACACACAAATAATAACGCTTCGAAACATTTCGAAACATAGAATGTCAAATAGATATTCTCAAATGTGTTTTTACTTTCACCCTTATCCTTCGGAAATATGTTTAAGTAAATGAACATATATATGTCATCAAGAGATTCAGTATCGTTTTTTAAATTAATGCCGTTTAACTGTTCTTTTATATGTAATGTCTCTGATATTAATCTCTTATTATAATTAGATTCAGAATCCATATAATTTTCGTATTTTTCCAGTCAAAAGTATGATTGCACTGTAATGCATGGTTTGCAATACTGAATAGTGAATGTCTAGATGAATCAAGTTTTTTATTATTTATATGTTCATTTATTCTAGTGTTTAATTTCCTTTTGGTCTGTCCCACGTAGGTTACATCACAGTCACTACATGAAATCTTATATACAATATTATTTCTATTATCTCTTTCTTCTTTTTTATCCTTAAGTATTTTAATGAACCTATCCAATTTGTTTAAGCACCTGTAACCTATATTATAGTAAGTAATGATAAAACAGAACACTCCAGCATCTCCTTAAGGGGATCCTATAAATTACCCTATAGGCCTCTATATTACCGACAAAATCGTATAATTTTTGTATCGTAAATACTTTTTTTGTTATTCACAGATTCGAAAATCCTTTTACAGAATTAAAGTATACGCATTAATACGTATCTGTGAGGTAGAATCTATGCTGAAAACGATAAAAAATTTCAAAATTGAATTCAATTATACTTAATTATACTTTAATTCTGTAAAAGGATTTTCGAATCTGTGAATAACAAAAAAAGTATTTACGATACAAAAATTATACGATTTTGTCGGTAATATAGAGGCCTATAGGGTAATTTAGGATCCCCTTAACGCCTAATCCATGTATTGACACTACGATTTTATCGACAGTTTTGAAAATGTGATACGTAGTTCACATCAATTTCTAAAATTGATGTTGATGCCGCTAGCGTACGGCGGCTTCGCCTGTCACGCGAAAAAGGCCGCCATGACCTCCTCAGGTATATATACATATAATACGATATGTATTAACGTCGGATGATGTTCATATCGAACCCTATAAAAAACTATAGACGAAGAATTACGGAAATGAAAAGACATATACAATACTATAGAAATGGCAAAGTTTTCGGTCTTTTATATTATACTGAAAGTCGTATCAAGTCATATGTGATACATTAAAATTAGCGATATTTCTTTTCGTATTCTATCCGTTTCTATCGATTTTTTAAAGTAGGGTTGTCATTCTCACTGCGGGTAGGAGTTAACGCTTGTTGTAAATGTGTGTAACAATTTTAAAATAAAATAATTATTGGAATGTTTGACATTCTTAAAATTTACTTGATATTACCACCGTTGTGCGTGCGTGCGTGCGTGTTTGTTTGTACTTTGATTATAGAGTGAACTTAAAATTTTTTTAATTTAATTTAAATAGAATTTGAAAAAATAAAAAAAAATCATATTGTATTATATGATATATTATTTTATCGTATATAATCAAATTAAATTAAATTGTTTATACATATAATTAAGCGAATCAATAACTTTATCGTAAAATTATCTATAATGATATTATTTTATATGAGAATAATAACTATTTTTAAGGGATGTATAAAGAAAGCTTCTGCTGTAAAAATAATTGTAAATTACATATATATATAAGGTTTTTTAATTGATTGATCAATCGATGAATTAAAAAACTCGTCCGTAAGACTCAAAATTTTTATATATTAATTAATTAACGTGCAATTAATAATAGGTCTTTTTAACTAAAATTCTTGTGATATTTATCTCTCTTTTTTTTTCTTTTCACGTTGAAGAAAAAAGGAGAAATTTACAGTTTATAGATACTTTACTGATAACTGAAGCTATATTTGACGCGTATGCGCTTTCGCGCGTTTTTCAACGAACTGTATACGATTCACTCGAAATTACATTTCTCTCATTCTCATTTCTTCTTTGGACGCCTTTGAGTTTACGTGTTTTGACACTCGTCATTCGTGTTTTGACTTGTGAATTCGTATTTTTACATCAAGGAGAAACAACGAAGAGGAAGCTGGAAGATTTGTCCTTTGGGACGAAATGATGTGCGCATATCAACAGAGTTCTAGTATAGACATCTGTGCCGCATATGGATGTGCGCATGGTGTAATAAGTTTACACCATGGATGTGCGTACTTCACAGGCGCAGTGACTTCGTGGTTCCGAAGTTTCCAGTGTTTCCACGTGTTTTTTAAATCTTCGAGAGACACGACTCGCGTAATACACGTGTCCGTGTAAATTTGTGTCGTACGGTAAGGAAAAAAGATTTAGCGATTCGTTAAACATGAGTCATACAAAGTTCGATATTTTCGTGGGTACAACATCTGGCATCATCAAAGGTAATCCCGTAAATTAATTCCGTACAAAAATATTTATAGGTTATGTAATCCCCCTGTTGCCTATTTATATTTAATTCACACGTGTGAAATATAAATTGCAGGATTAAAAATCGGACAAACAAAGAAGGAGAACAAAATAAAAAATTTACAGAAAGTATCCATTATCACAGAAACTGATAATGTGACTAGGATAGCATGGGGCGACGACGATCGAGAGATTTTGGTTGCATGCAGCGCTTATAAAGATAACAAGTATAAACAATTATTTTTACAGCAAAGAGAGCTTCTTTTACTTTTATATAACTGCGAGAATAGATATTTACGCAATAAAATATAATTTTTCAATAAAGTTAATATAATTTTTGTAATGTATGTTATTTAATTATATAAATAATTGTATTTAATATAATTTCATAATAACATTAATGTATGTAATTTTGTGATAAAATATTTTCTATGATAAATGATATAATTTGATATGGTAATATAATTGCACGATCTATTTCTTACAGAGTAAAGATCTTTGATACGGAGAGTGGAGTACTCAAAGATTGGTTTCCTTGTAACATAGGCACAGATAAAATCAGTGGAATATCACGATATGGCAGGTAAAATTATCTCGACGTAAAACAATGCATTCCATATGTTAGCACATACCAATATTACCTAAAATCTTCTATAATTGCGTAAGCATTGTTGTAAATAGTTATGTTTGTAAGAATTGATCAATCACACAGTCGAATATTCTTCTTATATTGATTGTGACTTGTGTTAATTTCTTATTCTTATTTCTTACACCAAGCTTACTCTTCATATTATAGATGATACAATATATTGTATCACTCGGGTGATATTTTCAAATATAGCGATCTGTTACTGGTATTCATAATCCGTTCTATTTTAAAACTCTCATAAGTAATATCTTAAAATGCTCTTTCGCTGATATTCATATATATTGGTTTTTATTTCAAGATTGTTTGAAGCAATGTCTTAAGATGTTAATATGGCTTTGTGATTGGCTTATGACATCTTAAGACTATACTTAAGATAGTCTTAAATATACAAGAATGAATTATGAATACTAGACAGTGTACTAGACATTTTATTTCAGATCTATTTTGACATCAGTTAAAAGTGGGGAAATATGTTTGTGGACAGCAAAAAAAGGAGAGGTATTGATAAAAACTGAACATAATTTGAATAGAATGTGCCACTCACACGAGCACACCAATTTAATAGCAACCGGGGGAGAGGCAGATAATAGGCTAAGAGTGTACGATCTAGATGTGCAAAAATCGATATTCTCTGCAAAGAATCTTTCGCACGACTGGCTGTCTTTACGCAGAACTATTCCAATATCAGACATAAATTTCTTGCCAGGAAATCTACCAGTCACAGTCAGTAAATATGGGAATGTAAGGAACGCAATTTTGTTTTTTTCTTTGTAAAGTTAGTTTTGTGCACTATTTGATTGTAAAAATACAATCATTATTATTGACATATGTAATTTCATAAAGATACACCTGTATGATCCACGTTCTCAAAGACGTCCTGTAATCGATATGACGGTACAAGATGAAGCTTGGACCTGCTTAGATATCGCTCCGAAAGAAAAGTAAGATTTCTACACGTGTATAAAATTATTGTTACTTTAAAACATCATTTGAAATAAGTATACAAAAATCTATCACAATATTTTATCATATTGTTAAAGACATATCATAGTGGGCTCAACTAAAGGCAAGCTGAATCTCGTCGATCTAAGAAAACCAGGCACCGTGCTAAACACGTACAAAGGATTTATCGGTGGTGTAACCGGAGTGGCTTGTAGCAAAACCAATCCGTACGTCGCCAGTGTCAGCCTTGACAGATATCTGCGGATACACCATATCCATACAAAAGAATGTCTCAAATCCGTAAGTTTTGTATTTTAATTTACTGAAATACTACAGCGTACAAGGTAAATGTTTGATTTATATTACATTTTATATTGCAGATTTATTTAACATTGAAATTATCATGTTTAGTAATGAGATCAGATATTTGTATAGAAATGGGATACGAGAACGGTACAGAAAATTAACCCTCAACTACAGCAATGGGTCATTTGGATCCTAACCAAACAGTTTTGAATGTTTATACAATCTGTACAAATGGTACTATTATGAAGTTTTAAATTGTAGGTAAAAAAGCTTTGAACCTTCCTTTGTCAATCGCTGTAAAGCGAAGGTTCACTTGTTTACTTTAAATAGGACGCTTTAGAATTTACAAAGTTTCCTTGGAAGTGTCTTCCTCGGATTTTGATGAGCTTTGAATATGTTATATTTTAAAGAAAAATATTAATTTTTTTTTATAAAGGCCCACTTACAAGATACAGCATCCCTTTGAAGAATATCGATTATTATCTTTTGAAGCAAATATCATTGAAAGAAATAGAAAAAAATGTTTTAAATAAAAGTTAAATGGTTTTAAGAGTATTTAAAAATTACATATTTAAAAAATTGTAGTTTTTATTTTTTATAAATAAATAAAATTTTATAAATAATTTTGCTATTTAACTTTTTTTTCTTCTCTACAGTTTTGATAATATTTTCTTTAAAAGAAAACTTTTTTTTAAAGAAGTGTTGTATTCTCTAAAAGTGTGATTGAATCTTTATAAAACAATACCTTGTGTCCCTTATTTTTGTCTAAAAAAAAAAAAAAACAATATATTTAAGCTCATTAAAATCGAAGGGAGATACTCTCTTTCATGAAACTGCTTGTGTAATTTTCAT
This sequence comes from Cyphomyrmex costatus, assembly GCF_001594065.2. NCBI lineage: Eukaryota > Metazoa > Arthropoda > Insecta > Hymenoptera > Formicidae > Cyphomyrmex > Cyphomyrmex costatus. The sequence continues at coordinate 371,137 of NW_017277148.1, read as the reverse complement.
AGCTGTAGTTAGAGTTATTTGTTATTTCAAGATTATTTTAAGATTTGTTTATTAATCCAAATATCTTGAATAAAAAGTATTGGATAAAATACATTTTTATATGAAAAAAAAATTTTAGACAATCTTTTTTAAAAATGTATATTGCAAAAGTTTCTTTTTAATTCCCTACTTTTTACGTTTTTTCATTATTATCAATCATACAATTTATTATTTAATAGCGTCGATCCGAGTTTACACCAACCTAGGTTGGATTAATGACGTCGTATGCTCTCCTATTGGTGGAACATGTAACATCAATCAATAGTAGAATATAAGGCCTGTTCTTTTTGGTTGAACTTTTGCACCAATTCATCTTCTCCTGGAGAAGAGAAATCCGCTCAGGTAAAACGCTTATAAGATTCATCACTTCTGACTGTGTAGGCTGTTTATTGTTCTTAATAAAATCTTGTAAAATATGCAGAAAACTGTGGCGTTAAGCATCTAAAAATCTAAAAGCTGGTTGTTCTATCTTTAGATAAACTACTGGTAATTTACCTATTGGATAAACAAAAGATCATAAGAGAGTAAAATAGTGAGTTGAAGTTTATCGAAAGGTGGAACCCAGCCTAAAAAAACAAAAAAAGCCAAGTATACTTTTTATTTTAACAAAAATGTTTTTACGCAGAATGCGTAACTATTAATGTTCCTAAATTTCTAAAAACAAAAAGTTTTTCTATGTAAAATCTAACGCGTATTAAATAATGAACAGATAATATTATTCAGACTGTCATTTAAAAAATGATATTAGAAAAATCTAATCTAAAACGACAGAAATTTAGGCATTCATTAAATAAAACATTTCTATCACAGTATATATTTTTTACTCGGCAAGCTGTTTTCTCATTTTAAATATTGAAAAAGGGACAACAAAGATCGAACAGGGAATACGGGTAATACGCTAATGTCGCTTTGTTATGACTATGCGTAATGCACAAGCTTTTATATTATTTATTGTACAGTTTATTTATATTTTAATACCACATCTCGATAGAGCTTGTATTTTGGTTCTTTGATGCAGCGCGTACAGAATTCAATCGCTTATTTCCCTCTTGATTCTCGTTTCTCTAATATTATGTAGAATGAAGAGAAGCTAAATATATTCTTCGACAATTTCTATTGTGCTTTCAACAAGTAACAAGTTATGTCGAAGCTAAGTGCGCGGTACACGCTGCGGTATGTTACAGCGTAATCTTTAGTATCTTTAAGTAGAAGAAGAGGTGAACGCGGCAACTCGCAATGATTGCAACGTATTTTGTACTAAAAAAAAGAAATGCGCTCGCGCGCCTACAGCATATTAAATAGTACTTTTCAGCTGTACAAAAATCTTCGTTCACACTACGCTTCCTGTTAATTAATACTAATGTTTAGCTTTGCTTAATCCAACTGCGCTTGCATCTCAGATAGTATATATGTATATTTATATACGTGTATTCCTCAATGAACGTGTCTCTAGGAATACATTTGCTACATTTACAGGCACTATTCCCTTCAAAATCGAGTAATTACCGTCACCTGCATTTCTATATGAGGAAAAAAAAAGAGATTATGATCTGTGTTGAACGTTTCGAATTTATATTCCAACTGAAAGACAATTTATAATTTTAAAGCTTTTCTTGATACTTTAATTTGATTATGCAGAATTGCTTTGGAAAAATATCTTGCTTAATGAGTTGTATCTTTATGAAGGAATGTTTTTCTCGATCCATTAAAGAATTTTTGTAGTATAAAATGATACTATACAAATTTCCACGAAACTCCGTCGTATTATAATTTTCTTCACAATATGACGAGAGTAAATAGTAATTACAATTAGATTTATATAATAATACAGAGGCTTTTTTTACTTGTTATACTCTGAGAATTCGACATACAACCAATGAAAACAAAATTAATTTCAAATATACTGTTCATTAATAAAGTAATTAATAGATCAAAGAATGTATTTTCGTTCATAAGTCATAAGTTAGTATTCTTAATTAAGACGATTCACGATATAATTATAAAATCTTTTTTCGGTTGTTACTTATATCAGTCCCCGTATCGTCAGCAATGATTATACAATAAAATTTGGTCAAATATCACATTAAAACTCGAGTATTTTTATCCGATTCATCGAATAACTTTAATAATCGAGTATATCACGTCGATTCTTTCAATTTTTGTTATTTATGCGGACATAAGTATATAAGAATTTCGTGTGAATTTTAGTTCATATACTTTGATATCTATTTTTCATAAATGTTCAAGAAAAACTATAGTCGTATCATAATAAAATTATTTTAGCGGATTACTTTAATTTGAGAATATAATTTTGTCTTATTGTTTCAATAGAGTTCTGTGAATCTTACTTTTTATACTTGTATAAAAGCCAAAGTTGCAATTTTTGTACAGAACTTTACTCCTCGATATTTGCGTGACTTTTACAATACAGTAAAAATGAAATATCGAAAAAAAAAAGGACAAGAAAGAGGCAATCTTTCAGATGTATAGATATAATCCGAAATAATTTGTATCTTGCTTTAACAATACGTAGTTGTATTAATAATACATAGTTTGATATACTCGATGATGTCACTTCTACATAATCAATGAAAATTGTCTGAAACCTTAAAAGAATCATGTCTATTCACGTATAGAGCGGTGTTAAAATGGATCTACTTATTATGCAAAATCAATAATTAAGAGAGAGAGATTAGATATCTCTCTAATACATCTTTCCAGTAGAAATAAAAGAAAAAAAAATGATTTTTATACATGAGTATGTAAGAAAGATATCAGAGACATTAGTCGGTGATATATAGCGTGTTCAGAAAAAAAATTTAAAAGATCTCGCGCGTACAATGAGGAAAGGCATTCATTTTTGTCGATCATGAAATACTCTTGGATACTATTTTTTTTTAAATTGTAACATATCCTAATTATACACAAGATCAAAAGGAAAGTATCTACGTTACTTCATTTCACAAAGGGTGAATACAATTTGCATAAAGAATATATATAATCATGATTAAGTTGCGATTTTAGATATTTTTCAACAAGACAAATGACAGTATAACAGTGAATTATTTCATCTTTTTTTATTTAACATTGGCAAACAACAAAGTTGTAACGATTCACTGGTGTCAACTTTCTTATTGGAAAACATCCTTTCTCTCCAAGATTTTGTCATATCTCCAAAAAAAGTTCGTTTCTTCAAAATTCGTCATTTCTTTCCCGATCATGCTCGATTATAGAAGGGCGCGGAGAATCGCATTCTGAGCAAATAATGACGCAGCTACCTACTGTCCTTGGCGAAAAGCTCGAACGTCTAATGCGTGACTGTGTAGCGTTTGTACCATAAAAAATTAAGCTTAAGTGATTTTATACACTATACAGAGCATCGTATTTATTTTATCATAACGTCACGTTCAGCGAACTTCTCTGTTGCATCGTGTTTATTTCATCATAACGTCACGTTCAGCGAACTTCTAACGCGCCACATCTAATATCTCTCAAACGGGACATCCTGCTCCTCCTCTCCTGCGGCGCGTATCATTGATTAACTTGCGAACTCGCGGAGAACCACGAGCTATAACAACAAAGGATGTACAAATATGCAGTCGTTATGTTATTCGTCCGCCGCTGCGATTAAAAACAGCGGTCAATACAGTTCGGAGTCTAAATCCGTGCATGGCGGCACGTGAAAACGGCAACGTCTCATTCCCCACCCGAAACGCCCGAGACACAAATGTTTATCACGTCCCGCCACGTCGCCTCTTGAGTTTGATTCACTAGTGTCGACTGAGGTTCCGAAATGTCCGACGTGACTGGGCTCAGCGGTGGACTAGGTGTCGCCGGCGCTTCTTCAGACTGATTGCGATCCGTCGTCTCCGCGACATCTTGCTCAGTTTCGCCGTCGGCGAGCGATGCTTCCGACTGCGCGGAGCTAGGAGCCTTCGACAGCAGAGAATCTTGCGCTCGCAATGATATAGAACTACCTTTATTGCTACTGCCATCCTCACCTAAAGTCAACAGAGAATTAGCATGATAAGAGTCTCCACAAGAAGTACGTATTTACTCAGAAGTTGAAACGTACGCTGTACTTTATTAAATCAAAATTGAAGCATTCGATTTTATTATAAAAATAATATTACACGTTTTACAAAGAAAAAACGATTTAAGTCGCATGAAAAAGTAGAAACTTTTTAATATGACGTACTTTAATTATAAATGAACCGAAGACAATTATTGATCAAGCATGTTAAAAAATATTACTCACCACAAGGCCTAAGAACGAGGTAGAAGAGCAAATCGGAGAGGGATATTATACCGATCACTTTATCATCATCATCGATCACTACTAGCCTATGCACCTAAAAATATGCAAGACAAAAATGTATCAACAATCATATAGACTGGAAGATTATGCTCATTGAAAAAAAAAAACGCTCTCTTACCTCCGCTCTGACGATTCTTTCCATTATAGTAAACAATGTCTCATCTAATTTGCAACTCTGAACACCTTCGAACCATTCATTACGATGCTCATTTGCTTCGCGCAGCGAAACGTCTAGATTGTTATATGTCTTTTCTGCTGCTAAGTTCTAAAAAAAACAATATGTTTAAATTAGCACTTGCATAACATACAGTACAATACCTTGCAGATGTTTTTTTAAATATAACTTACAATGACATCAAACTTTGAATAGATGTTCACTAACTTCCCCTCGGAGTCGACAATCGGCAAGGCTGAAACTCTCCTTTCCACGAATTTTTTCAGCGCTAAAATTATGCTAGTTTCTTCCGTAGCTGTTTCTATATTCTCGAAAGTACCTATCCTTAACTCTCTCAGCGTTTTGTTGGTGAAAGATGGTTTCGGTAACTCGTGGATCTGCCGATAGCAACGAATTACAACAAATTCACGCTAGTATTATGTCATTTGTTTGAAAGGAGAGATACACATATACTTACATATAGAAAAAGAAACCTAAGTATTCGCTTATGCGTCAAGATATAAAGGACGTTTCCGGTATCGGGATCTATCACAGGCAATCGGTGAATTCTGTTTTGTATTAAGGTCCTGATAGCCTCGTATAACGACGCGTCCGGCCCAATGCTTACAAGAGGGTGGACTTGATCCTTTAAGACCTCTGGAAATCAATAATTTCCTGGATATAATACCACGATATTGCAAATACATTTGTTGCTATCCGACAGGACATACTATAGTTTAATAATTCTATTTGCGAGACGACACGAGCCATCTTCCATATCCAAAGAAAACCATAGTAATGGTAACTACAAAGATAACAACTACAAGTTCAAGCACTCTATGTAGAATTAATGTACATAGAATGCATTTCACTTGACGCTCACAAGCATCATTTGTCCTTGTTTAACATTTGATGAACAACAAGGATTAGATAATTCCATGCGTTGCAAACACTAAATGGAACATGATCTTAATTGAATTGTAATTTAATAAACCAATGTACACAGTTGATTAAACTATTTTACAATAAAATAATATAATGCGTATTTGAATCGATGAGAATAAATCTAATTAAATAAAAGAATTGCTATATTCGGTCAAAGCAGATCTTAGTACTTAAATATTCTTGTGTGTGCAGAATTTATATACATCATATATAGCTGAATTCTAAATTGCGTACTGAAATCTTTTTCGGTCAAAAAATACAATCACGAACAGAATCAAACTTATAATTATTAAATCGACGAGCAATTTAATATTTTTTTATGCTAATAAACCTAGGAAGTTCAAACCTCGACTGAGGTAATATTTTACAATAAAATTATTTGCAGATTTAAAATTCTCATTAATATATTAATATTCTTGTAAAGATTATTAGCTTATTAGCAATAAAAATTATTAAATTGCTTGTCAACTGATACTACTATTCTGATTCTGCTAATGATTGCGTTTCAAGTCCGAGAAAAATTTCAATGCGCAATTTACAGAAGTGTGTATATATATATATATAATATATATTCACGCGGGCGAAATGAAGCGTTTAAAATCACAATTTGATTAAGGGGAGGTTATTTCAGATTATTAGAATTGCGTTTCAAGACCGACGTTAGTTCGGCGCGCAATTTGGGGGAAATTTTCAGATTGAGTTGCGTTTCAAGACCGACGATTGTTCGGCGCGCAAGTTGGAGGGGGGGTGGGAGGGTAATACATATATTACTTTAAATAAATATATTGCGAAGAATATTACTACGTCGACTCGCCATCAGAGGTCTATAGATATTCGCAAAAATTCTCGCAAGTGCTTGGAGACGCGTATATCTGTATATATAGATTCTCGATCTAATAACTTAAACAGGCGTCTAAGGTAGGCTTCCACTACAATACCTTACCGATGAGTCCAGTAGTGGAAGCTGGGACGAAACGCCATAATTACGTGATATTCTTCGCAATATATTAGATTATAATTTAAAAGATTTTAACGATATTTTGGCTCATTGCCCTCTTTCTATATTTGTTTTATAATATATATAATATATATATATATATATATATACACACAGATATATGTATATTTAAGCACCAAGTAAGATCCGTTTTGACCGAATATATGGGAATTATCTTATTTAATTAAAACTGTAAAATAATTTAGTTTCAATTACGTACAATTAAATACAATATTAACATACAATACAATATTAACTTTGGACTACAGTCGGATCATTTATAATAGAAAAACGGAAATTTTTTGGTTGTACTATTTGTATGATTAATATTATAAAAATTCTAAATTGTAGGTAAAAAAAAACTTTGAACTTTCCTCTGTCAATCGTCAGAAGGCACAGGTTTACTTTTATATTTTAAACAAAATACTTCAAAACTTAGATATAATTTTTATAGTTGTAGTTGATAGCTTGTAGATTAATTTTATACATAAAATTTGTTATTTTACTATCTTTTTTAAAATTTTAAGAAGAAGACTTACTTCTCCATGTATCTAATTCGTGCTCTTCTAACTCGTCCATTGTCACCGACGGACTGGTATAATACATCTGTAGTATTTTTATGAAATCCGTTATAGTCAGCATGCCAACGAACTGCTGCCGGGAACTGTCCCACAACGGTGCGGCCCTCACCCCTGAAAATATCTCGATATCTTCAAGCACAACGAGCCACAAATTTCTTTTAATCTTAGGCGAAAAAGTAAACTTACCATTATAGACGAGAGCGAAGAAGGCCTTTTTAACGAGTAGATGAGTGTCAAAGACGACCAGCTTGGCACTGGTCGGTATTAGGTCGTAGCATTTGTGGAACTTGAAGAACTTGACGAAGATCTGCGACTCGTCCTCCTCTGAAAGTCCAAACAGTTCGCAGTAGAGAAGAGCCTTCTGGTTTCGACGAAGCATTTTCGCGCGGAGATCTCGTCGGGGCGATTATTAAAACTTATATGCGGTAACTTGTATCAAACGCAACTTATCCCAGTGCTTGCGTATATAATGCAAATGTTTAATTAATAACCTATAAATTGAGAGTTTTGCACTGTAATTTTGAAATGTGAGCACATTTGAAAAAGCAGCGTCACACGGTTTTTTCTCCACGGTTTTTTCTATGAAATTGGAAAAATACTTCAGAAAAATACTTTCGGTTTTTTTTTTTTTACAGCAATATCACTTTTGATAGGTAATTTTCATTTGGAGCAAACGTCAATGCTGAAATTCAGTTAATACACGCACTTTGATAATATAACACCGATCTCAATATGTGACCCAATTTGAAGTTCGAATGGGTTAACGATATTATACAACGCAGTAATGGAACTTGATTAAATGATCGATAAATTGCGATTAACCGTCTCGGAAGTTCGATTATATGTCCGAAGAGAGACTATACCCGTGAAATATCATTGATAGCAGGTTCAATATTTAAAAATACACGTAATAGATAAAGGGCCACGGTAATTGTAAGCAGATAAGATATTGTTGCTTGCTAGAAGCGACGAATAATACTACAAGGAAAATAGTAGAAAATTGCATCAGAAGAATAATTTTTTTTATAACTATGTATTATCTCTTATTAGCTATGTGACGTTATAAGAAAAAAAGGAGAGTTCCGGCTTCTGAGAATTAAATCAAGCGCAAAATGGAGATAAAATAAATGCATTTAAATCTATATACTCAACAGATTTAGATTAAAATTAATTGTATTATAACACGAATAATGCGATTCAGAATTAATAACACAACTCGGTATTTCAATTACTGAGAAGAAAATCAAGAGAAGAAGGAAATTATCGAACTGGGACGTAGTTGTTTTTTATACGCCGTCAAAGGAAAACGTGTTCAGAAACGGTAAACGAGAGACGGACATGATAACAACAACAGACTTCACATTGACACAGCGATCGCTTCAGTAAAATATTCAATGACACTTTCATAATCACGCAGGCGTCTGCGATCTGGTCGTTAGACAGACCAGGGAACACGACTACGGTGCGACTAACCGGAGAACGCAAGGAGAACGCGGCAAGGAATCACGAACAGCTGGCGGCGACCAAAGCAAGTTGAAAGTACTATCGATGTGTGTGTGTATCGTGTTGCACGTAGGCACATCCGGAACGAATGTATCAGCCACTCGAAACCGCAGCCTCTGTTTCCCATAACGGAGACTTCACAACACGCGTGTACGATTCGTGGAAATATCATGTCGGGACGATCTATCGGATGAAAAAATCGTATTGCGAATTCCTTCGAGTCGATCCTGCTTGTTCTCGTTACGAAAACATTCTGATAGAGTAGAACACCTATTACAAGCATTTCGATGGAAACTCCGACCTAGAACTGAGATAATATTGACATTCATATCAGTCACTAGTGACTGATCTCGACTAGGTGATTCGGTTGATTGAATTAACTGAGACGGTGGAGTGCAAGAACAATGTGAAACTTCATCGATTAGGTACGTTTCGCAAACATGAGCTACGCTTAGCAGGAAAAGCAGCTTTGCAAATATTGTAAGATTCTTTAATCCTCCGTAAACCAATAGTTTTTTCACTGTTTTTCTAGTCCAATCAGGTTACTGACGCCTGGTTGTGTATGTATTTTTTAAAGATTAAAAAATCTGAAAAAATTCTAATACACTCTTTCAACATTCAAGAATATGATTTTACAATAATATGACTCAAAATGTTTCTCATTTTATTTACGTGTCCAAACTTAAGGCAGAATAATTCGAAAGTGCAAATGTCTTCAAAGTCCTGGTTGGACTACGAAAAGTTAATGTAATAGGTTCTTGTCCTTAGCTCCTCAAGAATCTAAACAAGTATAAACAAGTCATATTAAAGAAACATGTAACAATTGCATAACTATTTTTTCCATGCTGCCTATTAATTTATATATTTCAATCCAATAATGCATTGAAAACAAAAACCAATCATTTATAAAAAAAAATCTTACAAGTCTCAAAGCTGCGTCTTTCTACTGAACGCAACCTATATTTATGAAACATAGTACCTCATCCCCAGCGCTGTCGACAACTCGCTATGATCGTACTACGTCGCGGTACCTTTGGAGAGGATCCAAGCGAGCTCGTCCTCGAGGGGCGGGTTCTCCACCTCGAACTCCTTGATGAGGTCCTTCGAGTATACGGGATCATCGTCTTGGCTCCACCAGACAGCCGCGACCTGTCTTAAAGTGGCGCGAACGCTCTCGGAGTCCGAATAGTAGTGCAAGGCCAACATTATTTAACATCACCGCGTCGATCTCTGGTGGCCAACAAACATCCTGTCTCGTAGTATCAACGAAAATTTGCTTGAAATGCTCGCAACTGCCATATCTTCCTCCTCAGGTACCTCGGGATCTTCCCCTGGTTCTTTGATCCAAGAGAAACGAATACGTCGCACGAGTTACTCATGCTTCTATCTTGGCCTCGTAATAATATTGCGGCATTAGACGATATACGAAAGGTCGAGTCTTTTTCTAATTTATCAACAAATATCCTGGCAACTCTCGATTCTTTTTCACCAATAGTCTTTCTCTCGTCCCCCTCTCCAATTGTACGACGAATCTCCGATCTCTTTGTTGCTCTCCACGCAGATTTCCCACGAATCGTCAGCCTCGTTGCTGGCGAACATCACGACTGCCCAGTCGATCCATCGTTAACGGTTTGCTCCGGCTATCTCTCTTTTGCTTTCGCGTTGGTTTTTGCTTTCTCCTTCTCTTCATCGTCATCGTCGTCAAACCATCGTGCCAAGAATAACCGTCGCTGGTATGTCTTGCCAAAAGAGCGAAGCGCGCCAAGTTTCGCATCGTTTCCTTTCGTTAGGACGTTTTTTTTTTTTTTTTTTTTTCATAATATTAATTCAACACCGCGACGTAAAAATACTTATTGATCTGATATCAGTACTCACTATTTTTTAGACAAGATTCGTTAACTAGAACGTCATTCTAATGGATCGTTGTCCTATCCACGATTTAATGACTTTCATTTCCATTAATGTAGATTAATTTCAATCTTGATTTAATTTACTCTTTATTTTTTTCTAATTCTTCGTTATGAAAAAAAGCATTTGTATGACTACTATATACAATATAATTATATAGTAAAATAATATAATTTAGAACTTCATTTATAATTATTACTGCTATAATGTGCTAGCAATAATAATTGTATTTATAATTCTATAAAATTATAGTCTTTTTCGGAGAAAACCATATTTTTTGGTGTATGTAGGATTATAAATATAATTATTATTATTATTAATGTTATATTATCAATAACTATTAAAATGAAGATGTATAATCGCAAATACCAAACATTTTTCTTTCAGTGTTAGAACTAGAAAAAAATAAAAGATTAAACCAAGATTAAGTTAATCTACGCGTATAGATTAAGTTAATCTATATCGATAGGATAGGCAGTGTATTTCTTTCGTTTTATCTTTATTGAATTGACACGTTACGTTACCCTTTCGAATTTTATTATATCTTCTAGCCGTCCTTTTTAGGCCTGCGCGTAAAACCTACACGTGCGCTTGTGAATACTACATTTAATCTTGACATACAGCTGAAGGGTTTTCAATTGAATGGACTCGCGCAAACAAAAGTATGAAGAACTACGAGCCTGCAATCCATACGTCGAGAACAATTTCTGATTCAAAATAAACAAAGCAGAAAATTCTGGATCAAATCAATCAGGATTCTGATTGTTTCAACTAAAAATTAATAGAATCAACTAGACAATTCTGATCTGTCCATTTTCGATTAAAATTCCAATTGATGCAACCTGATTTTTTTTTCTAGTGTAATGTTAAAGGAATTCGTAGAGAAACACATGTAATGAACATAAACTTATCGAACCTAGCAGTCCTCCCTCCCCTCCCTCTCTCTCTCTCTCTCTCTCTCTGCCCCATGACCTAGACCTAGATAGGTGGAGCGTGCTAGTGCGACGTAGAATGCAGAGCGCGCCGTACGACGAAGTGAAGCTGTATCGCGAATCCCTCCCTCTCGCTCTTAACGCTAGCTGGTCTCCCGGGAGCTCATCGATCGCCACCATACACTAGGACAAGTCGGAAGACCTAGTACCACAATTTCGAAGGGGAAAGCCATATGTGACTCGGAAAACACGTGGAGCTTCACACATCTCGGGTTCCGCTTGCTGCTCACATTGCACACAGTGCACGTATCATTTTTCTATTAAAACTCTCCATCTATTCGAGAGAATTAATTTTAATGGAGTGATGCATTACACCCAAAAGATATAAACTTACAAACATAATATTACGATTCTTAATTAAACTGAAAGGGGAAAAAATAAAATGGTACGCGCACTCCAAGAACTTCAACGATTTTTCGCATTGCAAAATTGACCTCTTGAAATCCGTAGTCTTTGATCGACATTAAATTTATAACAACGTCAAACGTTTGATACTAAATCAATTCTTCATAAAGGGAAATTTCCCCTCTTGGCGCGTATATACAAACACATATACGTAGCCACACACATATTATACACATCGCAGCCTTTATTCGCGTAATAGACAGCCCTCCAAGATCAATATAATCCAAATTAACATTTTAATTGCTCACGTATATGAGGAGACTCTATGGCTTAAGAGCTTGCGTGTGTTTCTCTGATTACAAGCATTCAGACTAGATTAACCGAGTTGATTTTTATCCAGTCGATTGAATCAGTTTACAAGTTGTGAGTAAACGAGCATTCTAATCTCATCTTGGAAGATCGGTTGCAAGAAAATAAGAATCGTAAGTGGAACTCACCAAGATCGGACAATGAGACTTTCTCTAGGAAGGGATCCACCACCGGCAACTGTAAATTAAGAGAAAGAAATTAGTAAAATTACGTTCCAAATGCAGTCTTTGAGATCATCATTGTTGCTATAGGAGACAACAAATTTCTTCATGGAAAAAAGGTCCACTTCAAATTATTACCGCTAAAAGTCACAGTGACATTATATATTATAAAAAATCTCTCTTGAGAGATTTCTTTGTTTCTCAAAGAAGCTTTAAAAAGAATCAAATGCTAAAGTTAACGGTTTTTTTTCATATCTTTGGGAAATGGTTTGTCGTAACGTACTATCTTTTCCCCTTTTTCAACCCGTTTTTTTCACGACCGAAGATTTATGGAGCATTTACGAAAAATTATGGAAGATTGTTTGACTTGTCCATTTTTCAATAAAAATTCCAATTAATGTAACCAGACTCTCTTTCCAGTATATTATTGATCGAGTAAAGTCTGAATATAAAGAAAAGAGAGCGGGAAAAATACCAAAGTCCGTTTCAGCAAGGATCTCGGGCTGAAGGTGTGCCGTCTCTTGATCTTCGTATACCAGCTCGTCAGGACTCCGGAGCTCGTGGCTTGATCCGAGCTCCTGGAGATACTTCCGGTCGGCTCGCTCGTTTGACGTCGGAACAACATTTCGCGCGTCGAAATTAAAAGCTACGATATATTTTAAATGGACTGATTGCTATAATTCTTAAAGGACTCCCGGAGAGAATCCCTCGGCAAAGGAAATTCGCGCAACATATATATGGCGTTCGAAGTCTCTATCGATCACAGCCAGCACATATTCTTCCTCATTCTCGACCTCGACCTCGATCTTGTCCTCGTCGTCGTTGTCGCGTGTCCTTGTAGCCCGGATTCCGCGGTGTGAAACTCAAGCGACGACCGATCACGGTGGCCGATCGACTCTCAACGCAGTGCGTAGCCGCTGGATCTCGCGTCTACGTGACGATGTTTACGTCGCCGCGACGAGCGAAAGCACGGCGTTAACACGTCCTCGCTTAACACCTCCACCGGTGTTACCCGCGAGCGCGCTGTCCGGGATATTTTCGACGGTGGCATAACTCTTTCGCACCGACCGGCTGCGAGATAAAGTGTGGCGAGCCGGCATACACAGTCGGCTAATTACGCTGCAGCCTGCCAAGAATTCACGACTCTGTCAATAGACCGAGGCTCCGATAGCCGCGCGGCAAACGTCTTTCGTGCGTGAAATCGGAGGCGAATGACGTAACGCAATTTAGAGCTCTTCGCCGCGAATCCACTCGTAAACTCATTTCCACCGAAATCCGCACTTCCTTCTCGCTTTTCGCGAGTAGATCGATCGAACTCCTACCGTCTTAACAGAGCGACTTAAAGGGATTAACCATTAGAGGAGTCCTTTTAAATCTTGTAGCTTTCCTTGATCTATTACAACTCATTGTCTTGCTTCAAGATATATAACACTGTTTCAATGTCATAGTACATTGAAAGAAAAACGTATTATAATATACATAAAAAATTTTTATAAGCTTTATTTGAATAATACTAGTTAAATGTTTATCAAATATAAAGATATATTTATTTAGTACAAGAACTATTAATTTGATTTAAATATTATTTTTTATTTAGCAATTTTTCCCGTAAATAAATGTTATATTACTACTATTCAAACAATTGTTTATCAAAATTTAGTACATTTTTCTCTCAGTATAGCTTCTATTTAAAATATTTTTTTCAGGGTAAATTTAAAAACAATTTCAGATTGAAAAACAATTTTGTTAATATTCTATTAAAATAGTTATGTAGGAAACTCAAACATGATGAGCAAAATATTGACAATATGACAAGAAATTTTAACATTCTAGCAACAATTTGAGCATTTTACATAATTATTGATAGTCCAATAAAATTGGTTCCAAATCTGCATTTGTGCCTAAATTTTAAATACTTCGATAAACGTTCTTTTAACGTAAGTCCTCTTCTTTTATTTTAACTTCTTACTACAGTAGTTAAATCACTTTTCCTATTTTTGGAGAAAATTATATAAACACATAAAATTAATCTTTTTCTTTAACGCGGTCCTAATGGTATTAATATACCCCAGAGTGCATTTGAATTTAAGCTCTATGTCCAGTTTTATCCTCTCTCGTCTATAATGGCTTCCTACCCTCTAAAGGTTAATCTCGTCATTTATTAAAATGGGAAATTCGCGTGCAAAACGGTCGGCGATGAGAGAAATTTTACGAAGATCTACGTGTTCGCGGGGCCACCGGCGACCGCGAGTTTTAAATCTCATTGATCGTCGACAGGGTTGACAGCACTAGGCAACCCACGCGATTTTATTCAACGCCAAGCTATCTCAAGGAAAAATAACGACACCGACAACGGCAGGGTCTTCATTGTGGATCACCGGTTCGGAAAGCGACGCCTCACTTTTTTTATTCCATCCCGCAGGGTCATCTTTTTCCAACTTGCGCGACTAGGCACATTCGATCCACGCCAAGAATAGTAGAACGGTAGATAGTATAACGACACACGTAACAAGTGTAATAAACAAACTCGTGATAAAGGTGGCGCCAAGCACTTCTCTCTCTCTCTCTCTCTCTCTCTCTCTCTCTCTCTCTCTC
>NW_017277148.1:302471-356211 GCF_001594065.2 Cyphomyrmex costatus | reverse complement strand
TCTCTCTCTCTCTCTCTCTCTCTCTCTCTCTCTCTCTCTCTCTCCCCCTCTCTCTCTCGGGCGCGCGCTATATTTATTACATCATCAATAAGATTTGGTATTTGGCGGAGTCAGCGGAATTATTCATTTAAAAAAAAAAAAACGAAAATCGGAGGCGTTGTTGCGTGAAACTAAATAGCAAGCTTGATCGAATCTAAAAATAGGATGACACCATGTTTCCTGGCGGAAATTTAACCGAGAGTGACCACTGGACCACGTGGGCTCTTTTTTCCTCTTTTTCGCTCGTTTCTTCCTCATCAGTCGTTCGACAAGTTCGAGATAGACTGCGTTCAACAGAAAAAGTAACTTCGCAACTGTTGTAAGGTTTTTTAATATGACTGGCTTTTGTCCTTGTTTCTTACTAGACCTAGATGAATAAATCATATTAAACAATTTTACAACAGTTATAAAGTTGTTTTTTCAGCTGAACGCAGACACTGGCCGTTTATTTTTCAACTGTTAGAAATTTTCTTCACAGTGAGATTGAATTATATTTCTAAATCTAAAGATAGACAGAGTCTATCTCAGACCTGTCCAATTTGAGCTCCAGAGCTAAAATACAAAACCATCGACTCGTCAATACTTTACAATCCCTGAAATCTTATCTGCATTGAAATTTTACACCGATAGCTTCGCGTTTTGGTTCCGGAGCTAAAATTGGACAAGCCTGATGTATTCTGAAAACACCAAAAAATCAAAAATTCGTTGCAGGGTGTTCAATTATAGGCTGTCTAAAAAAAGTAAAAATTATTTGATTCATCATGATACGTTCATCAAAAAAACTGATCAGTGAGCACTCAATGATTCTTTAATATGATTGGTTTTTCGCTGGATCTAAGTGTAGAAATCAATTATATCAGGAAATCACTGAATACTCACTGATTAAAATTAATTTCGATTTAATTACTTTTTATCTTTTTCCAATTATAAGAATTAAAAAAAAAGAATAAATAAAATCAAGATTAAATTAATCTGCATTGATAGAAATGGACATTAAGAGTCTTTAACTAATCGATTCAGTATATATTGGTGTTCTAAGACTCTAAGGCTGTCCAAAACTTATCCGCGAGTTATACGCTTCTATGTCTCCATCGTCTTGTTGAATAAGATAAATAAAAAACAAAACAGAATAAAGCACTAATTTATTATTGAGCAGAACTATAACACGTCTATTCTTTTTTTCTCTCTATTTCAATGAGACAAAGAAGAGAAAGAGCACTTGATTTGTGCGAGCTAAGTTTTAGATAGGTCTAATTTAGAGTAGTCCTATCTTAGCGAAGAAAGCTTATTTCAACAGTTATAAAATAAATGTTCTATTAAACGCAGTCATTGATTCAGCGACAATCTCTGACACAACTTGTTGACGCGGTTCGTCCACTCGCAAGGAGGCGAAAATTAGGCGGAAACTACAATTCCCGCCTCGATGAGAGAAGCAAAGTTGAGCTTGGGATTTGCAAAACACGGTGCGCGGCACCGGCGATTTAAGGATGTGATCTAGATTTATATAAACGAGACGCCCACGTGAGAATTCTCCGCGAAGCACTCGCCGAGTGTATAGCAACGGCAGAAACAGACAGCAGGCGTTACCGCGACATAGCTCGTTATCATCATGGGCGTGTAACGCGGAATTTTTTTTACAATAACAGGCGTAGGCGCGCGACGACAAAGTTTCGATATAACTCGCGTTCGTCCGCAAGGCCGTTGTGGGAGATAAAAAAGTACACATCGCGTGCGTCACACACGCACGCGAGATGAAGGAAGAGGAGGAAGAGAAGCAACGCGTGCGACACTCGACGCGGCAACTTGTTGACGCGGTTCGTCCTCTCGCGAGAAGGCGAAAACCGGGCGGAAACCGTGATCGCTGAGAGAACCCATGCAGAATTTTACAATGGACTGAGTTCTGACCCAGTACCGGCAGACAGTACTGGCCCAGTAATTTTAGCCAGTCATTTGCCAGTGATGGCCTGGTACTGTCTGACAGAACTTTGGCCGTCATTTAACAGTCAGTTATTTACCAGTGATGGTCCAGTATTAGTTGACAGAACAGTTAACCGTCAGTCGACAGTCGTAGCGTTGGCTAAGCGTTAGTTTTGTTGTAACTACTAGCGATTCTATATGGGAAACGACTTGAACTTCGGATTTACAAAACACGGTATGGTGCGCTAGCGGTTTCAGCGGATCCGCGATACGTTCACTAAATATTGTTTCGACGGAGTTCTCCCCTCCCTCGTGATAACATACGCGTAAATAAAGATTACGCGCGCCGAGAGGCCCGAGACACAAAGATTCGTTATCTAAAACGTTTGCACGTTGAACACGATAGGGATTGTTGGATGTGTATATTATATTTGAACGGCGATCGTTCGCCAGATGCGAGAAAGATGTCGAATTACTTGAGAAACGAACGCATGGAGGCGTCAATTAAGTATCTCTATGCGGGCGAAAATGAGACCTCGTTTGTCTCTCGCGCTCGTCAAAACGAAGACGTGGCCAATATTCACGATTCCGTCGGCCAGATCCACGAGCGGTTGGCAGCGGCTTCTAAATATAGTTCCGAATCCACGATTGTTTGTAAACAGCCGGACTTCGCGAAGCAGGAAGTTGCCCAACTTCGAAACGCTTTTTCTCCCCATGTGGATTAGAGAGATTCTTTAATAAGAAATATAAAAGAAGGAACAATTTTTAAAACACTCGAAAATAACAACAAAGAAATAAATTTAATGAGAGTGCGACGGGGTAATTAAAGTGCAATTAGTTTTATAAAATGGAGAGTTATCCAGCTATTAAAGTTTGGACACGACGCGGTTTTGTCAAAATCACACGAGAGATAAAGTTATATATTTATATTTTTTCTCTTTTTTCTTCTATTTTCATATTTCTCTCTCTCTCTCTCTCCCCCCGCCCCCCTCGGGAGTTGTTAGAGCATGGTGGACCAATCAAAACTCACTGTCCAAACTTTTATTAGACAGTTTCCAGCGTGGACAATCTTGTTGCGATTTCTACATTTTTCAACGTTAACATTGGAAGTACCAACATTCTTACTCATTAAGGGCCAATTTCACCAACGTCGCTAATGGTTAAGCTAACCGACGGTTAATTCCAATGGAATTATCCAATCGCATTTGTCTTTGACCAGAATAAACCAATCACGGTTGACACTTTAACCGTCGGTTAGCTTAACCGACGTTGGTGAAATTGGCCCTAAGGATCTCTTTCACCAAGCTTGATTAAGCTAACCGACCGTTACATAGTTGCTAACTTGAGGACTATAAACTATAAACGTGTTTCGCTTTGTCAGATCTTAACCTCTTCCTTTGGTGTAATATGTACAGAAATACAAGTTATAAAAATACAGATTAAAAACATTTCTTCCTTCTCTAATAACGAATTGTGTTTAGTCCTCATGTTGGCAACCATGTAACGGTCGGTTAGCTTAACCGAGGTTGGTAAAAGAGACTCTAAAAGAACCAAGTGGATATATTATACTAAGAAAATAAAGAAAGTTATAAAAAACTAAATATTTCATCAGTAAAAACGATATATGATAATTATTGAAAAGTCAGGAAAATTCAGAATCTTATCTTTTACGTAAGAAATACTGTCACATTCAAAATTGTTGAACACTCTTATAAATTTTATAATTCTTAGTATATATAAAGACAGATTAATAAATTAACGAGTTTTTAAAACGACGATGTTAAAAAATAAGTATATTTTTGTAAAAAAAAAAAAAGTAAAAATAAAAAGTTCTAACTTATAAAAATGTCTATGTAGATCAAAATAAATATAACAAAGTTTGTTGTATTTACTTCAAATAAATAATTTGTTTATAAATAAAATAAATTCAACAAACTTTATTGAATAAAAAGTTCATTAACAGAACCAACATTTTATTTTTAAATAAACTATTATTGGCTATATGTTCAGCAAACAAAGCAGCTTTGCAACTGTTGTAAGATTCTTTAATATGACTGGTTTATACATTTATGTCCAGCAAGAAAGCAAGGTCATGGTCAATTATATTAAAGACTTTTACAACAGTTGCAAAGCTGCTCTTTCTGCTGAACGCCAATGTTTCATATTTATTGCGCTTCCTTTTGTTGCGTTTCCTAACTTCTGCAATTCTTTTCTAGTTTCCTGTGAATGGATTTCGTTATTTGTCCTAAATCTTCCATAATCGTAATAAGTCCTGTTTCAAAGTGAATTTTACGGATCCTTTTCTTTAAGCGAACTTATTAATGTTCAATCAGGTTGAGGTCAGAACTTTGTGGAGGCCATTTTACGACATTGATTTTTTTATAAACTGCGTTACACTAACATGACAAAAAATTCTAAATTTTAATAAATAATTTATTTGAATAGTTCTAAAAGTAAATATTTACTAAATATAAACATATATTTGATATAAAAATCCATTAATTTAACTATAATATTTTTGAGTAAATATTTATTTATACTTCAAGTAAATGTTAATATAATATATATTAAGATTTAATAATTTCTTTAATGTAAGAAAAAGGCCAATTATCCGAGATTTTAGTGTCTGATAATATTTTTATGTAAACATTCTAAATATTGTACATCATTCAGTTATATAAACGGCTAAAAAATGAAAACGATCAATAACGACCACTCGGTACTCCTAGTGTTAGACACACGCGCACACGTCGATCAAGAGCGCGAAGAGACGCGACCTCATCGGTCCCGCGATAATTGTGACGCAATAAAAACATGGTAAACCAGTTTTTCCCACTCATCGGGCCAGAAGTCGGGAAAACGGGGCGAAACGTCCAAGAGTCCCCGCTCGCTCGTTATTTCGAGTCATTTTATCGCGATTATTTTGATAAGCTCGCGAGTGCTATCGCACCCGACTGGCCGTGAAAAGCGGCGCGCGAGGGTGGTTAGGTCAGGGACATCCACCGTGAAGGGACGCGCCACTCCGAAATCATTATATCGGCGCGCTATATCGTTGCGCTCCGCGCACACGTTTTTCTATAGCAACAAGTGTTTGCATCGTCGCTCATCGACCTAGGCCCGAGGGATTACTGGAGAGATTAAACTACGTCGTAACTTCACCCCAAAGAGTCCCTCTCCCACCCGGGAGACTCTCCGAAAAAGGTGATCCACTTCACGCAACACCTCCGTGTTCGGCTTTCAAACGGTGGATGGGTACTAACTCTGTGCAAATATCGGCGACTGCGCGAGATCCGCGTAGAGGAATTGCCACGGTAACTCGCGTACTCGCGTCGAGAATGTTGCGTGTCCGTCGATTGTGCGACACGACAGACGTTCACGCTCGAAAATGATGACAATTCATTGGTCGCACCCTCAGAAACGCACGCGTTAATCGAGCGCTATCGGCGTCTTTATAGAAATTTGATACTCCAGCAAAATTTCCGGTTAAAAATGAACAAACCGGAAGATTCTAATTACATGTCAATCCGAATTCTGATATTATCTCAATTAAAATTATAATAGATTTTCAACCAGAAAATTCTGATTCGTCTGTATTTTCAACCAGGATTCTAATTGATGCAGTCAGACTCTTTTTCCAGTATGGAAAAAAAAAGACGCAGGGATTAATTACTTATTTTAAATATTAAAGCACTGTTATTTTAACCTTTCAGTCCTACTCTATATACCGTTTTATCAGCTGTCTACCATACGAGATATTATAACTATTCTTTTTCAATCAACACGTTAAAGAACATAACGACAACAAGCAAAGTAGATATTAATAGAAAAGTACGTTATAACGCAATAAAGGATTTAAACTTCGAGAATGTCACACTGTGGAGTCCGGTTTTTCATTTTCTAATTAACTTGTAGTTAGACTTAACTTAATGTAAAAATTGTATTTTCTATGCTTGCATGCATTTCTTTTTTTAGCTAATCACTAAACTGATAATTTTGTCGTAAGTAACTTTTTAAGTTATCACTACAAAATTATTAGTTTAATGATTACTTATGGCTAGAAAAATACAATTTTTACATTATCAAGTGACGAGTAAATTTAAAACACAAGTCAACCAAAAAATGAAAAATCCAACCTAGAAAGTATTAACCAAAGAATTAATATTTTAAATGGATTTAATAAAAAGAAATTTCCAGTATTTTTTTTTTTTTAATTCTATTTCCGTATAAGAGCTCATTGTACCGATCTCGCGGGAAAGGCCGATCGATTTCTTGGACACGCACTCTTGTCTTCGCTCTTCCTCTCTCCCTCTCTCTCTCTCTCTCTCTCTCTCTTTCGAGAGAGCGAGCGAGCGAGAACACTTAGAAAAAAAATTCACCAAGACGGAAGAGCTCGTGGCGAGCAGAGAGAGGTGACAGGTGCGAATTGGACCGACTTCTCCGAGAGATACACGTTGACGTTTGTTGTTCAGTAACGGTAAGCGGCGGCGAGAAGTGATTCCGCGCGGATTACGGTAGAGTCCGAATAGCGGCGAAGAACCTCGGTCGCGAGGACTCCCGCGAACATTAAGAGAGACGAGAGGCGCAAACGCGGGAGACTTGCCACGGCTGTCGTCAGCTTCCTCGGCGGTCACCCGACGCCAAGCTCGGTAGCTCGTGCTCAACTGGATCACACCGTCCAGGCCGGCGCCCGACGACGGTTCGTCGAGGCTCGGCGACACACACGTTGTGTGTATGAAATTTACGGCGCATCGCTTATGTGCGCGCACAACGGGAAGCGCGCGGACGCAAACGCCTCCTCGGGGGCCGACGACGCCGCCGTCATAAGTCGAGCAATTAATTAAATTCACCGCGCAAATTATCTTGAGTTTTTAAGAATCCCCACGTGAAAAGGAAAATGGTCCAGGCAGGGCAAGAGCGTCCTTGAATGACGTTACTTCCTAGGGATCGGCAAGTTAGCGAGTCCAGATCACGACGTTCACAGTTCTCAGTATCAGTCGTGGCAACTATCACGCACGAGATAAGGACGTCGATAAATATGTTTAAATATGTACTTAGCGCCTCCATGGGAAGGTAAAAGTAAACGGGAAGAAACAAAGAAGGGAAAGGAATCGAGACTCATGAAATAATAGTATCTAATAGAAATGAAACTCCCTCTTTCTATAACTGCGTACGAGGAAGACCGAGATAATAATAATATTAACATATTTATTCCCCGCTCTCGTGCCAATAAGTACTCTTCTCTATGCGAGCGGAATAATCCTGATAAATGTTACTCGAGAGAGAATTTTCTTAAAAACAAAATACGAAATGTCGACTGTATGTATCTATGTTTTAGATATCATACAATTCAATTGCGCGAATTGAATTGTACAATATCTTAAAGCTCCTTGAAAAGACTCACACAATGGAGGAAATATTAAGGGCAGGAATAAATATTAAATATTAGAATTTATAAATATATATATATCATATATATATATATATATATATGATATATATATATTTATAAATTCTAATATTTAATATTTATTCCTGCCCTTAATATATATATATATATATATAGGAATAAAGATTAAACGTAACGCTCAATAACTACAAATAAAATGTAAGACATATTATATGTTTTATATTTGATTTGTATCCGTCAAAATAATATTAAACATTAGAGACAAAAAATTAATGCATAATGGATACCTATAGATAAGATATAAATCATATCATGTCATTTTATTTGTGTCCATTGTGCGGTACATTTAACAATCTCTCTATTCGTAATTTTTTTATTTTTCTAATATTTTATATTTATTCCTATTTGTCTTCCATTGTGCGCTACAGGATATAAATAAATAAAACGAAATACTGAGAGAGGAGATGTAATTGCAGGTCCTCCATTGAACGGAACCTGCAATCTCGTATAGATAATTTATCAATGCGCGGTAAATTTACTGAAGTGCACTAGTTTATCATCAGCAGAAAGTGTCCTTATCGACGTTTGTAAATCAGATATCTGTCTCGCTACGGTAAAGCAGATTGCGAACTGATGCGAATGTAAAATTAATTTATAATACTGTACTGCGACTTTTAGCGTCACATTTGCGCAAATGCATGTATAATTTGAGGAGCTTTTTGCAATCAATAATTGGCAATCAACTTGCCCCTCGTGCGTCCCTGAAGAGTATGGCAGCGTGAACCGGATCCAGGCAAGCATCGGATGCTCGATGAGGTATCGCGGGTGCTCCGAGGGATAATCTCCGTGCCGTTGGATCTAATGAACTTCTTCTATATGCACCTGAAACAAAGTAGATTGTATGTAAAAAAAGATAACGTAAAACTGAGAGAAAATTTTGTTATGCAAATAATTATATTATAAGTAATATATTAAATTATTTATCTTTCTCTATTATAAGGATATAAATAATTCTATATTATTTTTATTATAATAATTATAATATTATTACGAAATATTAATAACATATATTATTTACATAATCAATACATTATATATTAATAAAATACATATTTTATGTTATAAAATACAAATATAAAGATTGAGACTGCACGTGCAATCACGCCACAGTACATTCGTACTGGTCATTATTTTGTAGCTATACGAAATAAATTTAAGTACTAAAAAAAAATACATCGATATTATAGATACAGTGATATATGTAAAAAATAAGATCATCGATACTTCATGTATCCTGTGCGATCAAACTGTGAACCATCGAAATATAATATTTTATCGCAGACTTTATACTAGACTGATCAAATATAACTGTATCTCGTAAATTATTATATTTATTCTTCGATAATTTCACTTGGATACTTCTCGCGGAATAATAAAAGAAACGATCTATACAGAGAAAAGTAGGTATATTACCTGTAAGAGAAATGTATAAAAAAAGAAAACTAATCTTTTTTCGTAAAATAAAAGTTTATATTTATTTCATTAATACCGTGATCCTATATAAAGAGAACGATTTCGCTGCAGTATCTAAAAAATCTAAAAAATCAATTACACAGTAAAAAGCATTTTATGTTTGCATTAAAATCAGTCCACTCAAATTCTTTTTAAAATTTTGTGTTAAATTGATATTCAACATTTCTTAGAACAAAAATAACATAATTTATGAGCAAATAAACAAATAACGTAAAAATAATGTATTTTAAAACGTAAAGTTTAAGATAACCACACACAAATAAAATACGTGTTAATTTAACGTATTATAAATGTTAACTTACTTAACTGAATAAGAGATAAATTCACAGTTTGCTTATGAATTATGTCAGTATTACATTTTTGTGTTAATTTTTTCACATAATATTTATGGTATTCCTAACATAATTTCACCTTGTGTTAAATTAATTATGACAGACGCTCAAACTGGTTACCGAAATATCGTCACGCTTAATTATTTCCTAATTATTCTAATAATCCAGCAAAATTATTTCCTGCATCTAACTAAATTTTTAGATAGATATATACTTCAGCAAAAACTAATCGTGCACCAAACATATATGTCAAGTTTGAATCACTCGACTTTGATCATGTTATGTTTCTATCATTGTAAACAGTTTTAATGGTTACAATTAATCCAATCGTCTTGGATTTCGATCATAATAGCCCATGTAATGTTAGACAATTTATCGACAGATGCGCGAAATTTGTCATTGTGATTATTACGTAAGACATGACTCGTTATTTACATTCCTACTATGTCCGAAGAAATATGACCGAGTCTGACTTACGTCCGTTTGATGTATCTTTTTACTGACGAGATCGTATATCATAAACTTCTGAGACGCCTCCTTTTGAAATTCGTGCCGATTTCAACCAAAATAATTTTATGCTATTTATCCCATCTATTAATTTCTCGCATCAGACCAAGAAAAATTATGTAATAATGTATCTGTTTGTGATAAATGTGAATATATCATAGTAGAGCCGGAACAAGTATTAATTTATGTAAATGAGTCTTATCTGCATTTATGTAGAAAAAAAAACATTGCTAGTCTTACGTAATTATGTATTTATCGAATCACTGTTGAATCCTGCATAAAGAAGCAGGTTTTTATCTACGTAATATTACCAGTTTTCTTTCAAAGTGTAATCACCTGCACTGTTACATATCAAAGAAGTAGTGTGATAACATATTAAAAAATCATTGAGTTAAATAGCATTTTGTAATATTTGATTTTTAATAATAAAGTTAGAAACAGGACAGATGTATGAACAAATCAACTAAATAAAAACTAGCGCTGAATATGGTTAAAGATGAGAAAAACTAAAAAAAAATATACAGGGAAATACGAGTCAACATAATAACTGATGTGCAATATAATAATGTGAATATTTTTAATTGTTCATAAACGATGACATATTTTGTATGTATACGTTTATAGACAATTAAAAATATTTATATTATTATATTGCATACCAATTACTATGCTGATTCTCCCCGTATATTCTTATCTTTATTTATATATGTAGAAAAGTCTGATATAAATTTAATATGAGGAAAAATAACATCTATACACATATATTTATTTTTAGATAAACATGTTTCAAATATATAACTGCACGCCGATTATTTTCTATTAGCTTTTTAAATCAGCGATCGTATTTAATTTATAAGATTATTAATATTATTTCAGTTTATGTTGTAATTCCGAAAGTAATTGGCGTGCAATCACATATATCCAAATTAAATATATTTAAAATAACAGAATACAGAATTATTATTCCAAAATTTAATTTTGATAGTATTTGATGCTTCTTATTTACTTGTTTTAACTTTCACGTATATCAAAATGTGTGTAGGTAGATCAATTATAATATTTCTATGGTCAGATATAAAGTAAACAACGTTCATACCAATATTATATGCACTTACAATTAGCATGCACTTTGTAGTAAATAATAAATTTAATTTAATGTAAAATTATATATAAATTTTTGAGTTAAATTGTTTAACTCCATTGTTTTAGTTATAAATTAACGTCATATTTAATATAACAGGAGCAATCTATAGAAATAATTAAAAATAACTCAAATTGGATATAATTTGGTAATAGTATGAAAAAACGCGGACTTGGATTTCTTTCCCGTTTTTGCATTTATCATGCAATTAATATGCATTGCAATGGAAAGAATTTGCTGAAACATATAAAAACTTAGGCAGATCTGAAAAAATATTTGTTGGATCATCAAAATAATTATATAGGTCATAAGAAATTCAAACATGATAAACATGATGCAAAAAATTGTAATGTTCTAACATTCAGAGTTAGAGCATCCTATATAATATTATTTTAAGTCCAACAAAATTTATTTTCAGATCTTTATCTAACTAAAATTTTTAGATACTTCAGTAAAAACTGTTCTTTCATAAATGAACATCAATAACCGATGTACTGACTGCAAAAAACGTTTAATATTCATCAAAAACTGTACTCTAAAAGATATTGGTATAAATTTACAACGCGGTGTCTATATAATTCTCACCATGTTGGTGTTAATTAATATTCATGCCAACATGATATAGATTTATAACCTCTGGTATTTATATCAACACCATCATGGTGTAAATTTAAAATCCGTGGTGTTAAATCCACACCATGTTGATATTAATATTAAAAGAATTATAATACATGTACATCGTGTAGTATTAATTAAATCCACACGATATTTTTTAGATTGTGTTGATGGCATGTGGTAATTATCTCGTAAAGTAGAACGAGAATCGAAATTGGAGCTACTGACCACACTGGAGGGAACCTCCTCGGAACCTGGGACTTGGAATTTTATTTTTTCTCGGCGAAGGCCATTCGCGCACGTTTCTACGATTAAATACGCTTCCTCAGCGCAACACGTTCGAGCGATATCCCGCTTTATCGGCGCAGTGTTTATTTCACGAGCGCGTTTCGCGATACGCGCGCTCAATAACGGGCGGATATTTGCGAATAGTCGAATTGTCGCGACAAATTTCGCGAGAAGCGATTGTATATTATTCAACAAATTAGTACGCTAATTGGCAAGTTCTTCAGTCGCCGCCTTGAGAAATAAATGGCGAGATATAAATGTACGCGTTTGTCTCGCTCGCGGGAAATGTGAAAGATCAACTTGTGAAAGATTAATTAACATTGATTATAGCTGAGAAAAAAATGTTGCGCAGTAAAAGCAATTTCAGCGTAAAAACATAACAAATCGAGAATTTTTATTTTGTTACCTTGATTGAAATTAAAAATGTGTTACACATATACAATATGAGAAAAAATGTACTAAATTTTAATGAATATTCATTTAATAGTACTCATTAAATAGTACTAACTGATATTTACTAATTGTAAATATTTATTTATTGTTCGGTACAAAAACCATTAATTCAATTTAATTATCATTTTTATTCAGTAAATATTTATTTACCATAAATAAATATAAAATTCGTACTATCAAGCAAGTATTTATTAAGATTTAGTTTTATTTTTTTTAAGTGCATTTCTTTATAAAATGAGAAAAATTATTAAGAGATATTACAGATTTTTCTATATTGTATTTGAAAATAATTCAAATAGTTTGACGATTATTTAGAAATTAGAACCTGTATCAAAAATTATTTGAATTTGAAATGTTTTTAAAAAATAATTAAAATATTTTTATTAAATTCTGCCCTTTGACAACTGATATTTTTAATTTTTATTAAAACTATATAAAATTAAATTTATTAATTATTATTGAACATTAAATATTAGTAAATATTGAATTGTTTTGTATATTAATTTTTATACAAGTATAAAATTTCCAATTTCAATCACTTTTTGCAGAAACTGTACACCTTATACATTCTTAAACTATAGAAGGTTTTGCTAAATTATGAAAAACATTTAACAAATACTCATTTAAAAATACTTTTGTTAAACTATCAAAATAACTATGTAGAACGCTCATGACGATAACGATAATGTTAAAAACTTTTTGCAAGGTTGTTCATCATGTTTGAATTTTTAAAAATTATTTTCAGATCTGTGTATTTAGTGTTTTAAATACATCAGTAAAATCGTTCTTCCTGTACGCGAGAATTTCTAGGAAAACAACTTTCAATCTCGTTTTTACAAATACTTAAGATTAATAATAAGCCGTTATACGCTTGTCGCAATTGTCATAAGCGGTAATATAACGGCGGTCAGGTCAAGGCAAGCTTATACCACCAATAATCACCGAGCTTTATGAAGGCTGAGCTTTGCGGGATGAAGCGAATCGAATGACTGTGCTAGAAATAGAATCGAAGATCACGAGAAAATGCTAGAGATGGTAATCGGGGAAGACAAATATAAAGAAACTACGTCGCTGATACGAAAATGCTGAAAAAAAAAGGTTTTTAAAAATGTAAATATATTTTTTTAAATATACAAGCATCTTTTTTAAACTACATATATTTACATTTACTTGCTTCAAATCAACGTTTATATAAAGACATAAAAAAAACTCAGCGTAAGTTTCAAGAGCTTCTAATTAAAATCCTGAGGAGTGCTCGTTCAGAATATCAGCTACAAAGTGAAACACACTGCGGTAAATTGAATTTTATTATAAGAAAATTAATACAGGCACCATTTCCTTGTTCATATGTACTGTTATTAATTATTCCGTTAAATATTCGCCCATACACTTTTCACCGTTCCGTTATTTACGACATCCGAGTACATCGCGTTTAAATTGACATCAGTATGAACTGGTGTACTCGCGGGAATGTATATGTAACAGAAACAATATCCTACGCGGACAAGCCAATTTAGTGACACGCGAGAGAAATTTCCGCACGCGCCCATACAAAAACATATTGCGCAACCAAAAATAGTCAGGAAATCGAAATAGTATGTTTGCTCGAGAGCGACACGATTACCCATCCAATTATTCGCGTTTTCCACTCTTTTCTTCTTTTTGACACCTAAAATAGTCAAAATGATTGGTTCCTAATTTCTTATCAAATTTATAGCAGTGCATTTTATGAAATTTTCCATTTTGTTGTAACATAAATAATTAATTGATTGAATTGCTTTCTTTAAAAATATATGGTACATATAGTATATAGTATACTGTAGATCAAAAATTTGGAAACTTTTTAAAAATTAACATTTTTAAGATTACTTTTAAATATCCATACCAAATGTTTCAACAATAATTTTTTAAATTCAAACTGTTAATGGTTTTCAAGATAATTGTTAACTAAATACATTGTTATAGATATTGAGTAATGATCAAAAATGTCAATTTTTAAAAAGTGGTTTCGAACTTTTGACCTAACAAGTAAATGTTATAGAGAGAATATAGTGTGCGTGTGTGTGCGTGTGCGTACGTGTGTAGAAATAAATACATACACACTGAAAAAAAGGATGTATCAACAGCATTATTTTAATTAAAAATAATTTTAATTTAATAACGCTAATAAAATAAATACTTATATACTCTTGTTTTAATAATACTATTTCTTTCATTAATACTGTTGTTATATCAACAAGATTATTTTCAATTAAAATAGTATTGTTGATACATTATTTTTTTCAGTATACGTTAAATGACGCTATGTGGAACAAGTAATTCATTTCAATGATATTAAAATTTGTGCTGCACTTTTTCAGAACTATTTACGTAACAGTGCTCTTTTCGAAGCTCTATTCTTTTTATATATCGTTAAAAAATTCATATTTAAATAAGGCATTACCATACATGAGTCTTGGTAATTTTGTAAATGATCTTTGTTAGAGAGGGTCTACGAGAGAACTGCCAATTGATCACATAATGAGCTATTCTGTGATTGGCCAACGTGTAGACTGAGATACGATTGAAAAGCACAGGCAATAGCACAATGGAAATAACAGATTTCAACCTGTTATTCAGAAACCGTGTATACCAGAATAGACGAAAACTGATCACGTGACTATATAGTATATTAATCATATGGTTAAAACGATTTTCATTCAGGTCACATGATTAGTTGGCGCTTTTCTTTTAAGCTTTCTAATCATTGCTGTACAAAATAGTAACATTTGCTGTATGTATGTAGGAAAATGTGATTCGCTGAGGATTTAATGAGATCATCATCGAGGTCGAGTCGCATTTGTTCGCGTTACCTTGCCTGAGTATGCTCTCATAGATTCTGTAGGTGGTTTCACAATCGGCCTCTTGTGGACCGATGGGAGGATGATGCCTGGCGCCGCCGTCCAGACTCTGACTCCTGTTTCTGAAATCCTCGCCTCGTTTTTTTGGGCTCTCGTGACTCTCACTTTGTCGTCTGATATGTCCTAACCGTCGACCGAAATGTCGTATCATCTCCTGTATGCTGTGATGATGATGCTGCTTCTCGTGCTCATTCGTCGGACTGGGTGACGTCGGTGACGCTTTACCGGTGCTCGCTGCTCGATGGTGATACTGCTGATGATAGTGATGAAGGGGATGATGGTGAATGTTACCGTGCACCGTGTGATATACAGACTGCTGATGATTGGACGAGTTGGAGCCATAAGATGAACCGTAAGACGAGGAGCCATAGGAATACGCAGAGCTGACCGAGCTACGGGACACGTGTCGCTCGTGTAGATAAAGCCTGTTATTGTCTTGTTGTTGTTGCTGTTCGTTCTGGTTCAACAGTTCCTGCAGGAACCTCGTGTCCTGGTTTCGGATATCCGACGACGCGGAGGACGAGATGGAGCTTCTCGTGTCGCCGCCATTGTCGGTGCCGTGATGGTGATGAGACAATAGATGGCTTATTCCGTGCATTTCACGAGACGGACAATGCGTGTGTTACACACAAACAATGACTCTGATATCTGCTGTCGCGGAAGCGGCCGCTCAAGTTCCGAAGCCGTTCACCGACGTCGCGGAGAACGGAATCTGCGGAAGAACGCCGTCAAGTAATTCTCCGCGCGGTGAGAACGTAACTGCCGTTTGTTAAACACACAGAGATAATACGATAATATTTCGCCGTTTCATCGATCGTTTCCTTCGGCAATCCGACGCGAAATAACGAACCTCGCGTTTCGTTCATTCACACGTACATTATGTATACACCACGTACTAAGTCTCCCATTTCCGCGTAATGATGTAAGCGAATCTCGACGTTTGACTTTAAGATTTAAGGAAACATTCGAGAGGATGAAGCAGAAGAAAGTGTTACATGTTATTTAAAATCTTACATAACTAATACAGAGTGAAAAGCATGTTATGTTAAAATCAGTCCTTGTTAAATTTTTCATATTAAGTTTTTAACATATCCAGGTGTTAATTTAGCAATTAAATGTAATTATGTTATTTGAATATTTTGTGATAAATTGATATTTAATTAAATAATATTGATATTTTTCACAAAAGAATACAACCAACTGTCTCCCTCCGATTTTGATGAGCCTTTAATACAATATGATGTTCTATAGATAAAACTGAGAGATACACGTATTTTTTTACAGCTTTATATTCAGTACAGACGCTGTACTTATACTGAATCCGTCAATTCGAATTTTCAAAATATGACTACAGATTGTTCACGAGTGATTCGAAAAATCCACAAATATCGATTTTCATGAAAATTGAATGAATTTTTAACCACTTGATCAATGAAATAAATGTTTTCAATAATTTCCATAAGTTTTTTATTCATCCTAATATACGTATATTGGAGCAGCTACTTTGAATTATAAAAAACGCCATGTTTTTCCTTATAAATTACATATAAAAACGAAAATTTTAAGCCCTTAAATGTCTTATTACGACTTCACAAATTTTACCCAGACACTTATCCCCATTAACGTGGAAATCTCATATATATAATATTTCTTTATTTTGTTCATAGAACAACATATATAATACTAAAAACTCATCAAAGGGGGACAGTTAATTGTATTCCCTTGTTACCACTAAAATAATAATTTATGAAACTAATATAATGAAATAAGTGCAATGAGCCAATTTTCGTTAAAATCTTTAAATCAATCTAATATATTGCAAAGAATATCACGTAATTATGGCGTTTCGTCCCAACTTCCACTACTGGACTCATCAGTAAGGCATTGTAGTGGAAGCCTACCTTAGACGCCTGTTTTAATTATTAAATCGAGATTCTATATATACAGATATACGCGTATCAAAGCACTTGCGAGAATCTCAGCGAATATCTATAGACCTCTGATGGCGGGTCGACGTAGTAATATTCTTCGCAATATATTATTCAAAGTAATATATGTATTCCCCCCCCCCCCCCCAACTTGCGCGCCGAACTATCTTTGGTCTTGAAACGCAACTCTATCTGAAACTTCCCCCCAAAATTGCGCGCCGAACTATCTTCGGTCTTGAAACGCAACTCTTGTGGAGTAGATTTTACCAATGATCGACACAGGGAATACTTACCGATGCAAATGGCGCCTAATTCTGTTGTTCACCGCATGTGACGCAAAACGGAGAAGAAGGATTATTCCTTTGTCTGAACTTATGGCGGTTACACTACATTAGTATCGAGATACATTTTTCAGTCCTAAACTATTTTGTATTATTAATCTCATGATTAATTATATTATATACATATCGAGAATTGAAGTGAGTGTTTATTTGAGAACAAATCCAACATATTCCTTCACAATTGGTAGCAGAGCGTGGTTGGACAGATCTGAATAAAAGTACGAGACGATATACTTACGAGGAAGTGACGAAAAAATGGCAGACAATTGGAATCTCGCAAGCGTGGAACCGTTGGATGATAAGAATTATTTTTTATGGAATGAAAAGATCGAAGGAATATTAAGAGCAAAAAGACTTTGGAAGAAGGTGATGGGCATAGAGCCGCCAGAGAAGCCTGAGAATCACAATGCGGTTAAACTTGCATTGTGGAATGAGTGGGACGACAATAACTATGCCGCCAGGACTGTAATAATCAACACGATGAGCAAGGCTCAATTACTAAAGTATAGCCATGAGAAGGATGCCAATAAACTGTGGATTTTAATCAAGAATAATATGGGAGCAGAGACAGAACAACTGAAAGCGAGATCACTGAGTGAATTATCAAATCTATGAATAGAGAGGATGAATAGAGAGGATGAATAGAGAGGAAAGTGTGGATGCATTTATGAATAGAGCTGAGGCTTTAAAAAACCAGTGTGTGCAGCTTGGTCGAAATATAGAGGATTATGAGTTAAAAATGTATATAATCAGAGGTTTGAGACCAGAATTTGACCAGAATGTACGCGTCTTAGAAACTCAAAGGTAAATAACTATAAATGATATAAGATATGCGTTAAAGCAAGAAGAGTTAAGAAAGAGTAAACGGAAGGAAGAAAAGAGAGATAATGAACACGTAAGAAGAGCAAGAGAGAGAGTGAAATATGACAGTAACTGTTACAATTGTGGATTGCGGGGTCATGTATCAAGTGAATGCCGTCACAAACAAAAATGTTTTAACTGCCAGGGATTCAACCATATTGCGACAGATTGCAAGGAGCCGAAGAGGAGCACAAAGCGTGGAAGAAGATTCAGAGGAGCTTCTCGAGGAAGAGGATCAGGCCGAGAGCGTGAGAAAAGTGAGGTTACATTGAAAATATCAGACGAGGCTGTATTGTCAGTGAGAGACAGAGCAATATCCATTGAGAAAAGCAAACAGGTAGGATTCAAAGAATGTTTATGGTTATTAGACTCAGGAGCGACGAGTCATATGGCATGTAATCAGGCATTATTCGAAAGCATGGAAAATGATAAAAGAGACATTTCTCTCGCGGATACTGAAGGAAGAAAATTAACATCTAACGGAGAAATGGTAATTAAACAATCATTGAGTAAAGAAAGAATAAGACTAAAAAATGTATTATGTGTTCCAGATATAAACATGAACCTTTTATCCGTTGCAAAAATTACAGATTACGGATACAATGTAACATTTAACAAATGTGGAGCTACTGTCTACAATGATACAGATGAGGTCAAATTAGTGGCTGTACATAAAGAGAATGCCTATTACGTGGAATCTACCTTGTTGAATGATGGAGTAGCAACAGCCGTTGGAGAATCAGAAATCTGGCACAAGAGGTTAGGACACGCAAATAAGAAGATTATTAAGGATATGATGAAAGGAGACTAGTGAGTGGAATGGACTATAAGAGGCAGGAGTTGAAACAATGTGAACCCTGTATAGAAGGAAAAATGAGCAAGAAGACACATTCAAGATTAGAAAAAAGAAAAGCAACGAATATAATGGACCTGTGGCATACGGATCTAATTGGACCTATAAGGCCTTCATCAAATGGTGGTAAGAAATATATCCTCACTATAATAGATGATTATTCGAGGGTGATTTTTGTAGAGTTCTTGAGAGAAAAAGGAGATGCAGCAGTTAAAAAGAAATGCAACAGTTAAAAAGAATTATCGCATTAAAGGAAAATCAATCGGGACGAAAACTAAAGGCTCTGAGATCTGATAACGGAGGTGAGTTTCTTGCAGCTGATTTTGAAGAATGGTTGAGTAAAAAAGGCATCACGCATGAACTCAGTCCACCAAGGACGCCACAATGCAATGGAATGGTGAAGCGTGTGAATCGCTCGATAATAGAGATGACAAGAAGCATGATATTAGATTCTGGCATGCCATTAGATTTTTGGGCTGAAGCAATGCACACCGCAGTACATATTAAAAACCGAATAAAATCAATGGCACATGGAAAAACTCCATATGAAATGTGGAACAATAAAAGACCTGATATTAAATATATGAGGAGATTTGGATGCTTAGCGTATGTACTACAGAAAGAAGAAGGAAGGAAGAAATTTGATTCGAAAGTCATCAAAGGAATCTTTGTGGGTTATGCTGCAAACAATACGTACCGAGTGTATGTACCAGAAACGGGAAGAATAAAAACAGACTGTGATGTGAAATTTGATGAGTCAAGAGATGGAAAAGAATTATTAGAAGAACAGGACAGTCAAGAGCCAACAGAGAATAAGAAGTTGATAATTGTAGGAATAGATCCGGAAGAAACTAGAGAAGAAATACAAGAGGAAATTAATGAAGATGAAGAGATAAGAATGGAAACTGAGAGCAGTGATTATGAAGATACCGAAATGGATGAAAGTTCCACAGAAATGAATGAAGACACTGAAGAAATTCAAGTTTAGTCAATAGAAGCGAGAAATAGAGGAAGACCAAAGGGAGTAACCAAAGCTGTAATGGAAGCACGAAAACAAATGATACGTGAAGAAAGGATGCAAGAACAAGGAAATGTTAGAAGATCAGACAGAATCAAGGAGCAACAAAGAATAACGTTTGTCATGGATGAAGAAATTCCAAACAATGTCAAAGAAGCTAAAAGAATGGATGACTGGAAATACTGGAATACTCAAGCTATGAAAGAAGAAATAGCATCAATGGAGAAACATGAAGTATGGGACGTTGTACCACGACCAAAGGACAAGAAGATAATCAAGAGTAAATGGGTATACAATATTAAAGAAGATCCAAACACAGAACAGCGTCGATATAAGGCACGATTGATTGCGATGGGATGCAGCCAACGCCCTAGAATAGATTATGAGGAAACATTTGCTCCCGTTAACGGAAACTATCAGATTAATATTTAGTATAAGTGCACAAACAAAAAGGAAAGTAAAGATGTATGATGTAAAAACTGCTTTTTTACATGGATCACTAAAAGAAGAAATTTTTATGGAAGTATCAGACGGAATTCAACATAATAAAACTCAGGTGTGTAAGCTAAAGAAGAGCATATATGGACTAAAACAAGCAGGAAGATGTTGGAATCAATTTTTGACAAAGATCTTGATAAAATGTGGAATGAAGCAATCGAAAGAGGACTCATGTTTAGTCTTCGTTCGAAAAGAGAACAAATTCATATTTTGTGCTGTACATGACTGTCGTATCAAGTGATAATGATTTTGAAAGATTCTTCATGAATAGAGTTAAGCAGTACATTGACGTAAAAGATCTTGGAGAAGCAACAACAGTTCTAGGGATGCAAATTGATCAAAGTAATAAAGGAATATTTGTCCATCAAAAAGGGTATATTGAGAAATTGCTGGCTATATATGTGGGATGGATGATTGTAATCCTGCTGTGACACCTATCGATGTAAATGTAAAGCTGGACGAGTACAAAGGGAGTAACACAATAGACGTAGTAGCGTATCAGGAGTTGATAGGACGATTAATGTACTTGAGCACTTGTACGAGATTTGTCATTTGCATTAAGCTGTTTGTCGCAATACAGTACGGAACCAAGGGAAATGCATATGCCAGCATTAAAGCGAATTCTACGTTAATTAAAGGGAACACTGGATTATTGCTTGGAATATGGAAGGAAGAGCTTGAACATGACGATTAAATGTGAGAGCGATGCATCGTGGGATCGGACTAAAGACGCTAAATCATTTACTGGTTTATTAGTATACAGAAATGGAGATTTAATCCACTGGAAGAGTAGGAAACAGACATCGATTGCAATGTCGTCTACCGAGAGCGAGATAGAAGCCATGTTGGAAGGACTAAAGGAGATAATCTGGACATATAATCTATCAAAGGAAATAGGAATGCAAGACCCTTAAATGCTGTAAGACTGGCTAATGAAGGTAACTTCAAGACTAAATCTAAGTTGCTGAATCGGAGATGCCACTATATACAAGAAACAGTAACCAAGGAAGATATTCAAGTGAAGCACGTACCAAGTGATGAGATGACAGCTGATTGCCTAACAAAACCACTGAGTGGTGTAACTTTATTAAGAAATATAAAGAAATTTATGTTCACAGATAATTGATAAAATCAAGGAGGCGGATTGTGGAATAGATTTTACCAATGATCGACACAGGGAATACTTACCGATGCAGATGGCGCCTAATTCTGTTGTTCACCGCATGTGGCGCAAAACGGAGAAGAAGGATTATTCCTTTGTCTGAACTTATGGCGGTTACACTACATTAGTATCGAGATACATTTTTC
Organism: Cyphomyrmex costatus; assembly: GCF_001594065.2. Lineage (NCBI taxonomy): Eukaryota > Metazoa > Arthropoda > Insecta > Hymenoptera > Formicidae > Cyphomyrmex > Cyphomyrmex costatus. The sequence continues at coordinate 334,272 of NW_017277148.1, read as the reverse complement.
AGTCCTAAACTATTTTGTATTATTAATCTCATGATTAATTATATTATATACATATCGAGAATTGAAGTAAGTGTTTATTTGAGAACAAATTCAACATATTCCTTCACAACTCTAATAATCTGAAAGAACGTCCCCTTAATTTACTTGAAATTTAAACGCATTGATTTCGCCCGCGTGACGTATGGCGACCCGCCATCAGAGGTCTATAGATATTCGCTAAGATTCTCGCAAGTGCTTTGATACGCGTATATCTGTATATATAGAATCTCGATTTAATAACTAAAACAGGCGTCTAAGGTAGGCTTCCACTACAATGCCTTACTGATGAGTCCAGTAGTGGAAGTTGGGACGAAACGCCATAATTACGTGATATTCTTCGCAATATATTAGATTGATTTAAAGATTTTAACGAAAATTGGCTCATTGTCTTTATTTCATTATATTAGTTGTTTAATACTTATTGAGCTTTATCATAAATAAATAATTTATGAGTAAGTAAGCATAAGAATAATGTTTTAAATGTAGTTTTAAAATATAAATTCTAAAATAAATAAATAAACCGCATAAATATACATATTAAATTAACATATTGTACGTTAAATAATAACACAAACATGATATAAAATTAAAAATAAAAAATTTAACACTTATGATTTGAAAACAAACTGTTACAATCTTTGTAATTTTATTTTTTGTATAATATATTTGTGTTACTTTTCAACATTTATCTGGCGTTAAATTAACATGAAAATTTAAATGGAGTGTTGCGTGAAATAAGATAAAGGATAAATTTAACACAAATTCTCCAACTGTAAGTATTCAATATATCATCTATCCATTTAAATAATACTTCATATTTGTCGCGCGTATTTATCTCGCGAACAGTGTGGTTGAAAAAGAGCTATTTGCACACGGAAAGAATTATATCTTAAAATTTACCCTAAAAATATGATAATTGTGGGACAACATTATATTTCGAAGAATTTTTATGTAAATCTCTCACATTCATTAATAAAACTACAATAAAATATAAAATAAGTATGATTAATTTTACTGAATTTTAATTTTACTGAATTTATTGTATTGTACCATAATTACTGTATTTTCAGGGTAAATTTTAAGAAATCCTTCTCTCCGTGCATACTCTATTTTTCTTACGGATGACGTAAAGAGAAAATAAAAAAAAATTGCAAAGTGCTGTGTTATTTGACAACGGTGTTATTCACACAAATAAAAAGGACATATTTGATATCTTATGATAATATTTTCGTTTTCCCATGTGAAGCTTTAAAAAAAAAATTAAAGGAAATATTATATAATAATATTTCTTTCTCATTCCTGCGTATGAGTTTATTCACGAAGCTCAATGCTATCGACTCTGTATGCTATAATAATTTCTATCTGCGCATCGAAAATCCGGAGGAGGGAATTAGTTGCGTATTACGTCAATTGGACCGAAAATCTGACAGGAAGAAACAGAAATTACGTTCGACGCCAATTAAATTCTGGCAGAGGGAATAAACTTTAATAAACTTCGAAAGACTCGAGCTCTCTCATGACAAGCGGTTTTGACAGACGACATTTATACAGATTGTGGATCATTATTAACTGTTCCATTAAAATATTCTAAAAATGTCACATAAAAATAACTCTAATGTACAACGAAAACGATGATTCGTAATAACAAATTTTACTACAAGCTCTCTTTCAAGAGAAACTACTAGTTTCTCTCTCTCTCTCTCTCTCTCTCTCTCTCTCTCTCTCTCTCTCTCTCTCTCTCTCTCTCTCTCTCTCATCCTTTCTTTTTTAAATGTCTTCATTATCTATTAAATTTTTTTTTCTTCATTTTTGTTTTTTACAACTTATAATTGTAACAATTGTATTGATCTTTTTTTTATAATAATTTTGTATACTTTAGAAAACATAATCCCAAAGTGTCTAATAAATAAATTCTAATTCTGATTCTCTTTCTCTTTCTCTTTCTCTTCTTCCCCCTTTTCTATTTCTCTAATATGACTCAACGATTATGTCATGATAATTATACATTGCGTAAATACAGCATCGATACATAACGAAGAAAACATTCTGTGTCCGACTTTTCCAAAGAAAAGTCAGACGAATACGACACATATGTGCGCGGCAGAAGCAAATTAGAATTCAGAAGGAAACGTTTGTAACACGAGGCTGATTGGGTGATTAGCGGAAACAGTCAGTGCCAATCATTAAAGAGCCGGGAACGACTCTTTACCGCCATATCATGCGATCGCTAGCACTAGTTAGCATTTGTTTTACCGTCCGCCATCAACGAATTCCTTCTTTGTAGAATTTTAACAAAGGACTTGTCATAACTGTACGGAACCGATTCGATTCATCTTGAAATATGTTAAACGCAAAATTCTAAAACACACATTTTTTTTATATCAATTCAATATGATATTTAAGTGATTATAAACGATTCCTCAAAACTTAATAAAAATAGGAGCATTTTTAAAATAATAGGATTTTTGAAAAATCTGAATACGCAGTTATAAAATATTTAAAAAATCATAAAAGTTTTGTGACTGTTGTTTTTGTGATGATAAAACATTTTTCTGTGCATTTCGTTGATAATTGATACACACAAAAATACATATTACACGCAAATAATATAATAATTACTTATTCAAATTTTTTAAAAGTTTATATGTATAGCCACAAATCTATCATAAATTTATCACAAGCATTTATTCAAAATATATTCTAGAGTAAGTTTAAAATACTTCAAAATCAAGATTATTAAATAAAAACAAATTCGATTTGTTTATTACATAACATCGCGCGCGCTTCTTCGATCAATTTTTATAATTTTTTAAAAGAAAATAAATTCTTGTTTTGAATATATATTAATGAGTTTCTCTAAAATTTATATAAATGTAGCAATTAAAAATGAGCATATACCACGACGCTGGATAGATTTAGCGAAAATATAATGTATTTCGTAGAATATTAATTTAATAAAATTATGTTTAAAGGACTCTTGTTAATAAATAAATTTAAAAATGAATATTAATTTAATTAATTTCGTAGAAAATTAATTTAATATATTCTTCGCAATATATTAAATTAATTTTCCTTCGTTTACTGATGATGGCCATATTAAAGGCCGAATCATTTACTAATAATAATAAAAATTTCGTTTTAATATTTCTACGAAATACGTTATATTTTCGCTAAATCTATCCAGCGTCGTGGTATATGTTCATTTTTAATTCTCCTTTGTTTATTACTAAACCACATTAAAAACTTATAGTATCGTTTATATAAATGTATTTTAAGATTATTTATCAAGAAAATAGTTTTTTAAAGAATATTTTCTTGATAAATAATTTTAAAATATATTTATATATATAACCGTTGTATAAAAGAAAGAAAATAAATTAAATAATCACTTTTTTTAGCAATACAATGATACTTTTTTCCGTGTAGAAATCAATATAAGCGTTAACTTTAAGAGAGATTTTTGAGTTCAATATATTTCAAGAATCAAATCGGTTCTGGATAGTTGTGACGGACCCCTTGCGAGAGCAACTCCCTCATAACTTCAGTAACCTGCAGATATCGCTTATAAAACGTCCGTGCACTGCGGCAATGTCCTGATTTCTAGAAATGGGTCGCCGAAACAGTAAATTTCGAGGTCGAGGGTGAGGAACTGGGTCGTATCGATCCAGCGGACCTTTCGGTCGCAGACAGACGAGCGTTCAAAGAAACCGTAACCTCGGACGAAAGTTTGTATCAACAGTAAATCTGAGTCCAATTAGAACGAAAAATTTCCAAGGTGATAAAAGGGCGTGTTGGACTAAAAGTGGATTCAAAACAAAATCTCGGCACCAACGTCGCACAAATTGCAACTCATGGACACTCGTAGACCAAGGGAACTTCGAGTATCTCATTAAATGGCGACGATGTTAATATCGGGCTTTTCGGGACGACCGATAAGTGAAACGAGACTTAAGTGACGAGCGGCGAACGAAAAAAAATATTCGAGCAAGAATATAGCCAGAGCACCGTCAGAGTCCTGCTATTTTGATGTTAATCTTCTAGTTTAATCTTCTTCAAATTCCTCAAAATTGATCTCAAGTAAAAAATGAAGGATTTTACTAATAAGGAGATTACAGGTAGTGTGCGAAGACAGTAGAATTTTAAGAGCGAAATACAGTAAGAAATATAAGGAGATAAGGGAATAAATGATAGAGGATCTAGATATCTGAAAGAGGAAAATCTAGATGAAATTGATGCCTTATACAAGCAGAAAGAGGAAGTTGAAATAATAGTGAAACTAAAATACAGAAACATAGAGGAAGCAATATAAATACTGGTTGAAGGAAAAGTATTGGAAGTATATATTCTGTGGAGAGAAAATAGGAATTGTGTATAGAGCATTATGTAAGGGAACGTCAGAAGAGAAATAAGGGATCATTTATAGAACTAGAGAAGGATAAAAATAAAATTAGGGTGAGAAAGATTAGATAGAATGAAAGATATTAAGGAAATGAAAAATAGAGATAACGAATAAAAAACTGAGAAAGAGAAGAGAGGGAATGCAAACGATATAAATAAATATATATTTTTTAATAAATTGCTATTATTGAATTTTTTATCCGTAGATTCTCCTCTCTTGATTTAATAAAATTATTACAAAAATATCTGTGGTTTTATTATAATATATACTTCATAATCGAGGATATACGCTGAAAACGAACAAAATCCGTTATTCTCGAGAGGTTGTTTTGACCAATAAACCTTGATATAGACTGATAAAAAATATATATAGATCAAATATTTTTTCAGTAGCATAAAAATTTTTTAATTAACAGGCAATGGAGAGTAACACCGTAGGTTTTTTGGCATATTTTTATGAAGCTCATGAAGATTAAAGTTTAGCCGCAAAAATACGAATAAAATCTACGGCATTACTCTCCATTACCCGTTAATTAAAACATTTTCATATTGCTGTTAAATTCTTAAGAGTTGAAATTTAATATTGTTTTCAAATATTTGAGGATGTCCATAACGTACCCAAAGACTATAAAAAATCAGTGGAGGTCAGTTCCGACGATTCTCTTCTAGATATCTAATAGTAATACTTAGTTTTACCAATGTAAGATTAACCTCAGTCGGTTCAATCTAATTCTAAAAAGTAGAAAAAAATATAAACATTAAAATTAATTATAAACATTAAGTTAAACCGAGATTACAGTTAATTTTACATTTATGGAGAACCGGGTTTATGACATTAAAGAAACAATAAAAATTTACAAAAAAAGATACTCAAAAATTTAAATCTTTTTATCTAATAATAATATATTATCACGAAAAGTAATTAATAATATTTCAATAATTAATTCAACAAGTAATTGATAAATATATCAATTACTTTTCGTGATAATATATTATTATTAGATAAAAAGGTTTAAATTTACGAGTATCTTTTTTTGAACATGGCTTGAACTTTTCATTTTTATGATATGATTTTTTTCGGATATCACTTATTTTTCAGAGTACAAATATATATAAAAAAATAACGAGAGTGAAATACGGCAAAGAGAGGGGTGGTGGGGGAGGGGGAAGGACGAGGAGAGGAGGTCCGGTGGGTCGAAGATGGTGGAGGTGTGAGTGAAAGGTGAGAGGGGATGTTAAAAAGTTATATTTCGGACGGACGGACGGACAGACATACATACATACCATACAATACATATAGACAGAAAAGGAGACGTTTCTTAAAATCATCACTTATCGACCGCTTGTACCACCAGAACGGCTTGACCGATTAAAAATTTTTTTCGCTCGAATTACTCGTGGCGGTGCCGCCTTTCAGGACATATAACGTTCGATTCAAAATTTTTTATATTTTAGAAGTTATGCACTCCCCAAAAATGGACTTTGGTGGCTCGGGATAAGAGACTAGTGTCTATTATTATTAATCTTTCATATATTAACTAATAGTTTTTGAACATGGCCGAAGACAGATACTACCGCGTCTCCTGATTAAGACAAGATAAAATATTGAAATAATACATTATAAAAAATATATATATTAAGCTGAATTATAATAAAGTAAATGATAAATAAAAAAAAAAAAAATTTAAATAAGAGTATCAAAAAATACCATCCTACAACCTTGACGATAGTTCAGTTGACTTCCTCAAAATCGATACCAATATACGTGTCTTCGAGTCGCAGACGTTCACGTACGTATCGTTTATATGCAAATGCAATGAATATAAGACTCGAATTGAAAATTTGAAATGAATTCTTTAAAAAAGAATTGTACACCGTGATAAAATCGTTTATGGATAAATTTATTTGCATTTTCAATATCCGCGAATAGAGATTTAATTAATGACACACACGCACATACATAAATCAGGAAAAAAAATATTTCTATTATTTTTCGAGCGTTCCCAGAAATGAGTCGAAAAGAGGTGAAGGAATTTCCCCATTACAGCAGGACCTCTTTAAAGTCACACGCTCGGGATCAAATGTGACAATAAAGAGGTTATCTTAGCTCCGCCCCAAAGCAGGACCCTAAGTAACCTTCTTAAGCACATATATCATATGTAGCACTAACTGAGAGAAATGTTTTGATAACTATTTATTTTGTTGAGATGTGACTAACAAAAGATTTCTTACTTTAGTAATAAAGCTTTTCTTACTTTAGTAAGAAAGCTCTTGACACACAACTTAAGATACCATATTTTCTTGCCACATCTTTAATTTTTGATTCGGAAGCAATCTCCTGAATTATCTATTGCTTGTTGCTTGTTATTATACACTCCCTCTTTTGATTCAAGTTTACACTTAAAAATAATTAAGCAACTAACAAAATATGCAAAATAATTAATATTGGTGGCTCGGGGTAAGAGACTTTTGTAGTGTCTTTCAGTTTTTGAACATGGCCGGAGATACTACCATCTCCTGATATATAAGTAGTAGGTTATTCCCAAAGGTTACATTAAGCAATAAAAATACGAACCTGAGTGCGTTTAAGTAAACAACCGCGCATTGTTTACTGCGCAAGCAGTTGTCATGGAGACGCGTCACATAGATTACAAACGTATGCCTATACGGAGGTCGACTGTGGGAGGTCGTGACTATAAAGAGGTGGATTATAAACAGGTTCTACTGTAAATTTACGGGAGATCCATTTCCTAGACAGTTGAATTATACGTATAACTAACATTCAAAAATAGAAACTACACAGAGAAAATTTTTTTTAATTTAACAAATTTTATTAAAGCCAAGAAATGTATTAATTTGGATAGTTCAATCAAATCAATCAAAGTTAAGAAATGTGGATTATCTTAAATTAAGAAATGTGATTATTTAACTTTTTAAATAATACATACTTAAAACTAAATATTTTCTTGCAAAGAAACATTTGATTTCATAGAATAATATTTAATCAAAGAAAATGTTTATTTCAACAAAAAATATTGCTTCAAATAATTTTTTTTCTGCTAAATACGTGATATATTTTAATAAAACTAAAAAAAAAAATTGGTATAAATACATAAAATAACGTTTTATTTAAAATTAAATCGTTTCAAAGAGATAAATGTAGAAGTTAAATAAAAATTTCGAATGTATAAAGAAATTCTTTTCTCTGTATACAAAGTGTCCAAATATAAAATATAAAAGATTCGAGAGACGGCTCGGAATCGTGACCGTATATGTATATCTGTACCTCGCGAAGACCTTGAGCCACGGAAGACCGTGTAGCGTATCCGGATATTTCGCGAACGAAGCACATTTAATTCAATTTAGCAAATGTCCATGAAGCTCTGAATAACAAATCCGCGGCTATTCTCTCGCTTGTCGCTACGAGCCTACCGAAAAGATAATTACTCGTTTACATTAGTAACAAACATCTTGTTAATATTATACTTTAACTGCCAAGATAATTTTGGCATTGAGCTTAATAAATCTAGTGTGTTTTAATACTTATTATCCTTTTTTATATGTTTTCGTACGATTAACAACGTTTCTTTAATGTCTCAAATAATTTACATACTGTTTTTTTAATGTCTCAATATAATTTACATAGGTATATTGTTTCTTTAATGTCTTCAACATGTCTTCGTAAAATCCTTCTTATGTCCGTATATCTACTAAAGTGGGTATTTCCTAAAACTTTTAATCTCGCTCTTAAAGTTTGAAAATTGAGTCACTCCTTATCAAGACTGATTCGATTTTTATTCTTTATACAAAGATTCCATTCTAAAATATTTAGAGAGTAGGTTAACTTAAATTTTCATTTCAAACTTTAATTTCCTCTCCATATTTTTTTAATTCTTACAAATCGAAAAAGATAAAGAGAATAAATTAAATCGAGATTAAAATTAATCTAAATTAATAATGGACATTAATCAGGTAAATAAAACTATCAACACAAATGAGTGCGAATTTCACGTGTCACTTAAATAATAAATGGCTTGGCAGACAGTCAAAGCGTTAAGCGAATCTAATGCATACTTAATATATTAAATACGAATTGTCTGTATATTTCACTAGTGATGTAATTGTTTTTCAAGTTCAAGGGCAGACGCACGCACGAGTAACATAGATTTTTTTTGCACGAAGAAAGAAGCACGTTTTTAACGCGCTTAACTCGATACTATAAACGCAAAGGACGTGCCTGTCCGATGGAAAAACTTTGCGATAATGTTTCCTCTGTTTTGCAGCGAGATTATTCTGGGCGGAATACAGCGCGCGTTTTAAAAATCATAATTCTCACGTATCTGACATAATCAATTATAAAAATGTATGCGGAGGCGGAGATAAATCGCCGATTCATGAAATAATTATGTATAATCTTTCGCTTCCCAACGTTTATCCGCTAACTGTAAAATAATCCGTCGCATTATCACTCGTTATCGTTCCAGCACGTTAATATTACGACCACGTTAAAATCACGATCCACAAGGTGTAGATCGCATAGCAAAAGAAACGCATAATTATTCTTTCTTCAGTATTCCGTACACGACGAGTAATCGATGAAAGAAGAGCTTACGTAAGACACGTCTTTATTGCATTGTCTCATTCAGTGCCTTTTGCTCGGAGGCTCGGCCTAAACGCTGACGCCAAGACGAGAAGGAACGGATTTGATCTCTCTCGTTAAAAATTTACGATATCTACGCGACGCGCCGCGGTGTGTTTACTCACCGCGAGTTTAAAGCCATCGCGCCCGGCTCGCCGTCGCCGCCGCGTCCATCGAGCTTTATCGAAGTCGCATTCTTATCGTGCGTCGAACGCGCGATTACGATGAATATGCGAGAAGAGGAAGAGAAACTGGGAGAAGCGAGGAAGGAAGATGAAGCTTTCGCGACGTTGCAGTGAAATCTCTCACTCCGAGAGCGGAACTTTAAACCGCCCGCGAATCCGTGACTCCTATTTCTTTTTTTTTTTTACGGCATGAATATATAGAATCTCTCTTTATCTCTCAGACAGTTTTCCCTAAAACTGTGCTGTCCAAGAATTGTAACTGAGGTCGTTGACATACACATATCGATGCTTACGTTCATTACCTTCGGTTTGTTTTTTTTTATGGAGATAGGGAAAAAAAGGTAATAGACGTGAAAGCCGATACACGTCAACAAGTCGATGCTCCTTGGACAGCATTGTCCTAAAATATTAATAAGCTTTGCCTATCTATATTTCTCTCTTTTCCTCTCTTCGCAGAATCTTGAAATATTAAGTCCGTTAGCGTTGCTTTTGTACCTTTTGCATTTAACAACTTCGCTTTCGCTCTCTTGGGGGGGGGGGGGGGGGGAGATTTCAAGCAACGTGAATAAACCTATTGAACGATGACGCTCATTTCTCATCAATATTCCGACGAACAAGGACCGTACTGCACGGTGTGACGCGCGGCGTTTCCGGTTCCAAACATGGAACAATCGATGCGCGAATCTCTCCCAGAGACCGGTTTCTCCTCAAGGCCAACGAAGACCCTCCAGCCTGCATCGACATGCCGAGAGAATCGGAGCCACACGCAACGAACTTGTTCCCCGTATCGTTCCCTCGCGCGGCACACTGCTAGTAACAATGTATATGTGCGCGCGCGCGCGCACATATTACGCCTCTCTAATACGTAAAAAGGGATGACCTTCCTTTTCCTCCTGCGACCTATATCGCCGAAAGCGGCGGCAGCAGCCGGTGGCCGTACAAAAATGAAAGGAGATTTTTAATTGCGTCTTATATATATATTCCCACTTATACACTGGAAAAAATATATTAAATTTTAATAAATCATTTGTCTGAATAGTAATAATTAAATATGTTTACTATATACAAAAATATGTTTATTTGATACATGGATCATTGATTTAACTGATTATTTAATTTATTTCATTTTGTTATTGAATAAATATTTACTATATAAGTAAATGTTTACTTGACTCTATTCAAATAAATGGTTATTAAAATTTGATACATTTTTTTCTGTGTCCCAATGTAAAATAACTTTAATCTGGTTGAACTATATAGACATATGTAATAAAAACAGATTATGCATTCCTATAAAATTATCACTACTGGTATAGAAAGAGTGAGGTAGCTTAAATATTTCTTTCTCTCTCTCTCTCTCTCTCTCTCTCTCTCTCTCTCTCTCTCTCTCTCTTTCAAATATCAAATTAAAAAGAGATGCTAATATATGATTGAATTCTTTCTAACGGAGCATAGATAAAGAGTTAAGATCAGGGAACACACAATTTATGGGTTCAATTCTTACTCTTAACTTTTTCTAATTATAAAAATTAGAAAAAGATAAAAGTTGAGATTAGAGTTAATCTATCATAGAAATAGACATATTAGAGCGATACTGTCCAAGGTTTGTAATTGTGGGTATCAGCTTGACGTATACATATTGACATTCATGCCTTCCCTATTCTTAGGCTGCGTTTCGGGCAGTGCGCTATCAACGCCATTTGTGTATAGTACTATCCTTGTCTCACGTCTAACGGACGATGAAGATAGAATGACACAAGTAGCGCTAATAGCGCCTCCCCGAATTCAACCTTAATGGAGATAAAAAATAGCAATAAGCGCATATGTCAAGTCATTGACTGCGATCAGAAAAAAAAATAGCTTTGCAATAACTGTTAAGTTTTTTATATGATTGATTTTAGTTATTCATTAGATCTATTATAAATGTATAATATAAACCATACAATCATATTAAAGAGTCTTATAATAGTTGGTAAAATTGCTCTTTCTGCTGAACACAAGACGTAGAATTACGAATATCTTGGCACAGCATCGCATTGCTCGTGTCATACTATACGTTCACGATTGAAATTCAAATGATCTGACTAACCGAATTCCAATCTCCAATTCGCAATTTTTAATTCAAAAATTAAAAATTGCGAAATGGAGATTGTGTGACTAGTTAGATAATTTGAATTTCAATCTGTTTGATTGTTGTGACTGATTGAGTTCTAGTTTCCAATTCACAATCCTCAATTTCCAACGCGTAATATAACAAGGGCTAAATGCCTAATTAAGATTAGAATTTAGCCAATCAGAAAAAAACAAATTAAAATAAAAAATATTAAAATTGTTTAATTAGTCGAATAATTAATCTCCAATTCGCAACCCTTAACTTCCAATGAGTAGTCTGACAAGAGCTTTAGAGAACGCCGCTCTATCCTCTTTCTCGTAACGCTTCACCCTCTCCCTTTGTTGTCCCTTTAACGCTCGATATAACAAACGCCAAGTGCGAGCGAGGCGCGGGAATGAATGAAGGGGAACGGGTCCGATGATGTTCGGGAGCAACGTAGTTACACGAAGAGAGGTGACTCAATTCCCGAGAGATAAAAATTCGTGGACGCGTTCGGCAATGCGATTACGTAATACGATAAAAACAATGAAAAAAAAAACAAACAAGAGGAACGCCAAACGAGATGCCGATGGAGATACCGGGTGAAATCCACGACATCTCCGTTCGCGTCGTCATTAGTACTCCGAGAATGGACTTTACGCTGCGACTCCGTTTAAGGTGACGATAACGAGAAGGCGATAAACAGTCGGCCGAAGTAAGGAGGCGAGGAGCACTTACGAAAGACGGAGCGAATATTATTTAATTTTTCTTTTCTTTAGGTCTGTTTTTTGTTAACTGAATGTAAACTTTTGGAATTTAAAGTAAAATAAGAATGTATTTTTGATAACTGGCTAAAACAAGAAAGAAAGTTTTAGTACAGAAATAAAAAAAACAGACCCTTTGTTTATCTCCTTCTCTCTTTCTCTCTCTCTCTCTCTCTCTCTTCCCTCCCTCTCGCCCTCCCCTTGAATATTTTCCAGCAAAAGACACAGATGATAGTATAACACACAGTAAATTAAAGATATATAATGTTCGTTCAGTTCACCTCTTTTTTTTCACATTAGAGTGAAAAAATAGAAAAGAAATAAACTGTGTAGATAATTTAGCAAAAAAAGAAGCAGACTTAGAATCTTGCCATGAGCAATTTTGTCGAAAAAGAAAGAAAGATATACATAATTTTTCCCTAAATATATTATCTCACTTTAACTTATATTTTCTATATAATTTTAATTAAGATTATAAAATAGAACAGTACAAGTTGAGTGAAATAGTAAATACGTTCCAATAGTAAGGACGTTCCAAAATTCGTGACTTAAAATATTATAGCGATAGAGTCCACAAAAAGTTAAATAAAAAAATTACTTGTAATGTTTTATTTATTTTAAGTAGTAATTGTTTAGATAATAAAGCTGACTTTTTTATTTCTTCTTTCGATAAACTTCAGCTCATTGTTTTAATGTTCTTACCTTTTTACTCTTTTGTTTATCTAATAAGTAAATTACCAATTTATCTGAAACAGTACCTGCCCTAAAAGTTTAAATATGGCTAATTACACAAACTATGTTTAAATGGCTACATATATCCATACATTATACATACGGTAGTATTAATGAGCGCAGTTCAGCGTATTCACTAATACTCACAAGTCACTATCTAAATATAAATATTTATATTTAAATCCTTATATCTCAGAGAAACAATTATTTAATATAAAATATAATAAATATATATAAATAAAAATTTACAAATAACTTCTTTTACTTCATTTTTCGAAAACTTTTTTGTTATAGTATTCCAAGTCGCAAATTTTAGGACACCCTGTATAATAAAGAATAAAAATTATGTATACTTTTCGCTTCGTAAGACTGGTAAAATCGCTCGTAACAACTCTGATATGATTATCTGTAATGGATCATTACATCCTTGTTGTTTGCCAATATTAAACAAAGATTAAATAATCACTGTGTTACATTGTTTCTTGCTGGAAAGCAACATCTCTCTCCCTCTCTCTCTCTCTCTCTCGTACGTGATTTTTCAGCCAAACGACAGATACGTGATATGAGAAAGGAAATGGCTCACTTGCCCTTAACCCTTTAATTCTTTAACCCTTGCTCGGGCCAACTTGAGTGTGCGAGAGAATAAGCGAGGAGAGAAAAGATAATACTAAGGATCACACCTCACGTCGAGTAAGACACGCAAATAATAGCGAAACTTCAACGGGGGAACCGGCGACAGGGTGTCGTGTCACAAGGGTCACAAGGTTCATCGAAGAGAAGCCTTCTGTGGTCTTGTCCTTCAGCGGACTAGCCGCCACTAACCCACTAACACACACTAGAGGATAATCCACGACGCGTGTGACGTATCGAGGTGATGTTTACATGTACGCGAACCGCACGCGTTGTTACGACGACGTGTCGTACCGCGGGATTGCAGATGAACACGCGGGAACGCGAGAGATTCTCGAGTAAATTCTCGAGACACGTGGATTTGGCCTGCGGAGTGCCGCGAGTATGCCGCGAACCGGCGACCGCCGTCTGTCCAATTTCGAGTCTCGCGGGCATCGATCGTCGTATCCCGCCGTGCTACTACTGAAACGTGCGTCGTGCTCTCACTCCGCTGCTCCGCTTCTGCTTCACTCAGCATCGCGTCGGGTCGGGCCGATTAAGAGTATTCTCGCGTCACCTATATGAGAGACGGCGAATTCCACGACAACCGAACGTGCGCTCGGAAGATACGCGAGTCAATACCGACACATGGCTATTTCTAGTAAGTTTACATATATGTCATTGTTTATATTTAGTATGTATATATATATATATATATATACAATATATTAATATATTGTATTAGTATTATCATAATTATATATACATTGATTGGAACAAAAGTACATACACTGCTTCATTTATGTGTCCTCGTAGTTTTCTACGCGTAAAACTTACCAAACTCATAGACACTTGAAAGCGTAGTAACCTTTCGAAAGTAGAAGTTTTAAGCTTTAAAGCTCTTTTCTTTTAATTTAAATTTCGTTCATTTTTAACGAAGCTGTTCATTTTTACAGCTGTTTGAATTTTAAAGTTTATATGAATTTTTATTCCAATCAAATATGTACACAATTTTTATACATATATTATTTAGATATAATATACGTGTAAGAATTATATTTGTAATAATATTAATATATCATATTATATGTTAATATATATATAAAATATACATCATAAATATTTAAATATGTCTACGATCGAGATATTTAAATAAGCGTAAGATTTCAGTAAATCGTTAAGATTATAATATAAGGAGCAATAGAAAAATATTAGAAACAGGAACAAATATTAAATGTTGAGAAATAAAAAATTTAGAGATTAGAGATTAACGTAACTCACAATGGACACAAATAAAATGTAAGGAATATAAATATACATATATGTCTTATACGTTACGTTTAATCATTATTCCTAATTTTTTTATTTCTAATATTTATATATATATATATAATATTTATTCTTGTTTCTAATTTTTTTTCAACTATTATGCTAAACATTTAGATTGTTGTGTGTAAACACAAAACACTTATCGATAATTCATAATAAATTACTGACGTGACACGTCGGCTTTGCGAATAGGTGACGGCATCTATCTTGAATAAGCGTTCACGTGAAAAGAAGAGTCAATTCACACTCGGCTCCCTCACAAACATCGAGAATGTCCGAGCAGAAATTAATATTCCTCGTGCATCCTTGATACGCGCTAACAGCTGAAGAAATAATTCAATAACGCTTCACGAACCCTCTCGTTCTCCGAATAAAAATAGATCGCTTATCTGCCGACGCATTATCTCGTTATGCCTTTTCCTAACAATGAGATTAAACAAATCTTAACATACAATTTAATTACAGTTACTTACTCTGCGACGCTACTTGTGATTGGTGCTGCACCGCCGCTCGCTGAAACAGAAAATGGGAAAACGAAAGTCAGTCGGCATTCGTCACATTTTACACGATAGGAATTTTTAATTCACCGCCTGGCAATGGTCGCAAACGTCTCACATTTTCCATACCTGAAGTCCATTGGCTACGCAAATACATTCCTGTTCGTTGAAATTGCAGCGCGGAGAAATCTCGGCGACATGCAAATATCGCGGAACTTTACTACATAAATTTTATTTTAAATTTATACTTTCTACAATTAACCGTGAAGTGAGAACCTTCCCTGAGTTTCACAAGCACACTTGAACGCTAGTCTTTTGTACGTTTGAACGTTTCCTTTCAATCTAGAGTCCTTCCCCTTCAATCTAAATTCCTTTCAATCTAGATTCCTTTCAATCTAGTTCTACATTCTAGACAATCGCACGTTTCTATTTACAATCTCAATGAACAGTAGCAATTTTTGGATAACATCTGTGATATCGGAAATAAACGAAGCGACCGTCGCATTAAACAGTGTCTACAATGAGATTTTAAAGCATAAAACTTAAACTTTAAGCCTTAAGTCTAAATAAGAAATCGATTAATCATAGTCTGATGTAAGGAGAATAATCGACTAGTCAATTTTTTAGGACCTAAGGCTTAAAAACTTAAGTTTTACATCTTAAAATTCTATTATAGATGCCGTTAAAAACATTATTATTTAAAGTAGTACTGTCCAAAATTTGTAATTATGAGCATCGGCTTGACATACATCGATATTCATACAAAGCGTCTCGTCGAGAATGGCTCGATCGGAACAGATGTATTTTTTATATATCGATCTGAGTGTTGCATCATCTTCAATTCTTGAAAATTTTTGTTGAGTTTAACTCGTGCATTTGTGAGTTATAACTGACTATACTAATCTCGGAAAACTACACAAATGAAGGTAAAAAAGCAAATAAAGATAATGAAGATAAAAATGAAGATAAAGGAGAAAAATCGATATTCATATTGCCTCCCTTTTTTTAAATAAAAGTAGAAAAAAGAAAGCAACAGGCGCGATATACATCGCGAGTCAAAATGCTAATAATTTTACAAATCTTAAGATTAATCTCCAATGTGTCCTTCACCTTCTGTTTCTTGCTTTTTATTAAATCTCTTGTCTTTTCCCTCTTTGCGAAAGTTTTAAATTTACTATACGTATAAATTTACTCGCGTAATTCTTGCAAATGCATACCATGCATTCGTCATTCGACAATAATATCATGATAATTCGTGACAACTTCACGACAGTTAGAATTTTAATCGTCACGAAATTGTATCGAATCGATGCAAATTTATTGTAAATTTATAGAAGTAAAATCTTTATATCGAAAATGCTTGCAAAGTCAAGAAAACAACTTTCAGAAATGCAGGGAACTCAAATTATTGCAGCGGAATAACATTACGAGTTTTTAGAGAAAGAATCTGAAAATACCCACGATTACATCATCATGACTCAGTAAAAAAAAAATTGTACCGTAATAATTAAAAAAACATTTTAAAGGGGAAATATTATATTTTATAATAATATTGAGAAGAAAGAATTGCAGACAAAATAATTATTTCTTCCAAATTAATTAACTTTTGTCTCGGGCGATCAAGAAATAGATTAAGAGACAAAAATGTGAAAGATAAAAAGTGATAAAAGGCAAAAAAAATAGAAAGAAAAGAACACATTGTAGAACAGCCCTTAGACAGTTCTGGTTTAAAAACAAAAAATCGAGTCCAAAACATAAGTACGTTTTGCAAAATCAGCCGAATGCCGGACGCCTCAAGACTCTTGGCGTCCAAGGAGCGGCTCCGGGGCTTCGCTCCGAATGCGTCATCCTTCTTTCCACTCTTTATCCACCGAAAATACGAAGACATGATGATTCTCCGTTTATCCGTCACCTCTAGATTCCTTACTGATCCGCATAACCGGTCGCGTCGCAGCCACGTCGTCACCTACGTCACTTATGTCGTCGACGTGAACGGCAGTAGTTTGTTGAGTAATTTGATGATTACAGACACGCGCTTTTTTACATAAGACTAGTCACGTACGTAAGCACGCCGGAAAGGTGAGTCAAAGACACGATCACAGACCAGATCAACGAAAGCTCTTCGCCCTTTCTGCTCTTGAAACCTCATCACGCGCTCGAACACATGAGATAATTAGTTCCACGGTCACAACGCAACATAAACGTGTCGTCTCGCGTTGTCTGCGTGATAAAAAAGATGATTACTAATACAATGTGACCCATATGTCGCAGGTGCAGCGCATACATTGTGTCGGCTATCACCTTGTTTTACAAACAATCGCGAATGATATCGCTCTTCTTTTCCTCCCTGCCTCTCCTTCTATAGTAAATTTAAGTTTTTTGTTGTCATTCTTTTAAGTTTTTGTTATTATTCTTTTCTATTCTTTTCCTATTTTGTTTTTATTTTTTTTTGCATTGTTAGTTTTTTTTTATCTTTTCTTAAATATGAATCTTAACATTCTATATATTTTTATTAATTATGTATTATTTTCAGCGCTTAAGAAGCTGTAATTCTAAAACGCTTAATAAATAATGATTTATCTACCTCTCTCCTTTTATATCATTATTTTCTTTTTAATCTAATAATAATAATTTAATGCTCATTTTCAACAACATCGATTAAAGAAGTATCAAAGATTATACGATATTAAGATATCTATGTACAATAATTAATTTAATGTCCAATGGTATTTAAAACTGATGTAATACATTTCGCATAAAATCTCCTTCAATTTATAATAGTCGAAAGAATGATACAATATTTAAATATACATAACTCTATAGCAGTGATGTGCAACCCGTCAATTAACATTCTGAAGCCCGCCGGCTCATAGCTAAAAATAAAAAATTATACTTTCCATTTTATGTAAATTATGAAAATAATATTATCAGAGTTGGGGGTAGTGCTAAATTAAAAAGTTAAAAGTTAAGTTAAAAAGTTAAAAAGTTAATTAATCTTAACTTAACTTAGTTACATTTTAGACTCCTAACTTTTTAACTTTATTTAGTTACATTTTATCAGTAACTAATAACTTTTTATTATTGTTTTTTTAAAGTTAAGTGTCAGACACAATACAAGCCATACGTAACGAAAGATACGAATTCCGGCCGGCTTGCAGCACACGATCAGCGCCTTCGCGAATTTTTGCACAAAACCTCAAACTCTTATTATAGAATCTGTACCTGCAAGTAGAGACTCTTTATTGTCCGCAAGGAGACACGAGTTTACATCACTGGTTCTAACTGCAGGACTTGCAGCTTGAAGTAGCTTATAGTCACTTGTAGTTTGCTGCTGCATTTATGGTATTCGGTTATAATAATAAGAGTTTGAGGTTTTGTGCAAAAACGCAATGAGTGTTGATATTGATAATAGAATATATATATATATATATTTATATATAAAACAGAGTATATACATATGTATATATATATGTATATAAACGTAGCTTATATTTCATAAATAAATAATATGTAAGATATTTTATTTTTATAAATTATCATGATTTAAAAAATTTTTTTAGCATTAGATAATGCGCGACCTTTCTTAAACTAAGAGTGAAAATCTACATCTGAACATGGCTCTCAGTTTAAGAAAAGTATCATTACTTTACAAGATAATACAGTATTTAAAATTTAAATATACATATAAAAGAATAAACTTAGAATAAGAAATAAAAAATAAATATTTTTTTTAATCTTAAATGAGTGAGTTGCAAGAAAGAGTAAAACATAAAGATATAGTACTCAAGCTAGAGATAAAGAAACATGAGACACCAAAAGTCTAGGTCGAGATAATTAATCAAACACAACAGACACGATAATACGTTCAAATCGATGAAAGTAGTAGGTATATGTATACCGTATTCATAGAATTAATATTACAATAAAAAAAATTTTGATATATAATCCGTGCATAAAACAGCATAACAATTTATCGTTTCGAAGCAAGAAAAAATTGAGTCCTAATGGCTTAAAATAAAAAAGTCTTGATTAGTGGTACTAATTTTGTTTCGAAAAATGTTAAAAATTTTCGTCACAAATGTTATAAAACTTTGTTCTAAGTTTATACTCTATTTATATATACATATATTGTATCATTCTTTTGACTATTGCAAGCTGAAGAAGACTTTGTGCAGTTGTGAAATTACATCACATTAGTTTCGAACATCATTGGACATTAGATTAGTTATCGTAATATCGTGTAATCGTTTCTTGGCCTTATTAACACTTCTTTTTTGCTGGGCATTCACGAACTTGACATTTGCTAATATAGATTTACTTATCAGTTCAACTTATATTTCACCTTTTTCTACACAAAAATACATGGTGTATTTAAATATTACTTATTTCAAACATTTCAAAAATTCATGTATTTATTATATTATTGCCGAAAATTTATTATAAGTTCAAGCATCAAATTTATTCAAAATTTATATTCTCAATTAGTAAGTTTAATGCTTCAATCAAGATTATTAAATTTAAACAAGTTTTATTTACTTATTATATAAAATCGCTCCTTTGGTAAAATTTAATGTTTAAAAAAATTAATAAATTCTTATTTTGAGTACATTAAAAGTTTTCCTAAAATTTTTAATTAAACAGATTTTAAGACTATTATTAAGAGAATTTTTTTTTTGTTATATATATATATATATATATCTGTTACTCAAAAGAAAAAAGTAAACTGAGTAATCATTTTTCTTAATATAAAACTAACATTAATATTTTTCTGTGTTTAGTTCTAAGAATTAGAAAAAGATTAAGCTGAATCAATATTAAAATTATGTACATTAATAGAAATGAACATAAGCGACAATTAATAGTGATTCTATAATATATAATAGACATTTGTTCAATTTAACTGGAACTCTAAAATTTAAACAATACGCTTCGATCATAATTAATTCCTCTATTATACCGCGTTCAATGGTATAAAAATAAATGACAACGTACTTGACGTCGTCTGCAGACTTTACATATGTTTTTCAAGAAAAGTTTCTTCTTCTTTTCCGCGCGTCAACGATAGAATTCCAACACGTGGTGTTTATGCGAGATAAACACTAGTAACGCGAATACTCTGTTATCGCGATTTGAGAAGCATGCCATAAACAGAGCTCGAGACTTTTCCATTGCAAATTTTATATTGTTGGTAACCCGACGTGACATTAAGCCGCGTTCCGATTCTTAACAAGAGGATCGCAGCCTCATCTAGTTCGTGCCGACAAAACTGCGAGGATTGTAAATTCCCGTGTGTGCATTCCTCGAAATTTCTCTCTTCTCCAACGCTACCCTCAGAATTTTGCTTCAGCGATTCCGCGAAGGCGCGATATCTGTATCTTGTAACATGATCGCAGAAGAATGCTTCTACGAATCACGCTAGATACAATTTGGGCATGTGTTGTCGAGAGTCCTTGGGTCGGCTTTGATCCGCAGAAAAGCTTTCTTCACACGAGATCAACAACAATTCTCGGTTTCTTCACTTCGACATAAAAACCTTTAGTAAACATCATTAATACTATTACAATATTATAATTTCCTACTCAGTAATTAATTATTATAATATCTTACATTACATTTATATTGTTAAGTAGGAAATTAGTGGGCCGGAAATTCAAAAGGAGTCTTGAAGAAGTGAGAAATTATAATATTAATTATAATGTTATTGTTAGTGTTTACTCAATTAATTTGTTTCTCTTTCTCCATCTTATATGATTATTTCTCAATTAACGTCGATCACCCTTATAAATTTCTTCGATCCAAGAGTCAACCGATACACACGCACTGTCGCGAATGCGATTCTTTTTCTTTTCTTTTTAATGTTTAATTAATGTCGTAAGTAAGCGGCGAGTCACTGGGTGAGAAATGTGTCTTTCTTTTCTGTCTCTTTATCCGTTTGATACACGTATACGTACGAAAAGCGCTACCTCCCACTAGCAGCGACCGTGTTCGACTGCACTCGTTGTGCTCTTTCGCAAGCACCGAAGCAACACACACCTGTTCCCGAGGAACTGTCGCGAACTTGCCTGATCGCCGATCACGCCGAGTCATCTTTGTAACGCGCGGAGAAGAGACGCCTTTCTCGCTTATGGTAATTACTCAAGCAGATGTTACCGAGCTCCATACGACAGCTTTTATGTCACGTTAATCATCTTAACCAAACAAATGTATCTCTATTACCCGAGATATATCTACGTAGACTTTAACGGCCAAACTGTGCCAGCATCCTGAAGCAGAAATAATAAGATGAGGAAGAAATAAAAATATTAATTGCTCCACTGAAGAAAAAAGTTATTATATATAGCGAATATAAATGTAGAGCAATAAAATTTTAGTTAATCTTTTTGTTTTTATGTTTTGATTATTTGGAACTATTAAAGACCATCAGTAGTAAAATTTATAGTGTCTGTCAAAAATTTTTAATTTACATATCGCTTATTTGTCACAATAACGACACAACTCAAAAAAAGATTTCCAGAAGACGAATTTTAATGTTCGAAACATTAAAATTTTATAATATTAACTTCAAACTGCAATTTGTATGTAATAACTAAGTATAAAGGAATATAAATATGTATTCTTTACATAAATATGTATGTTCTTTTAAAGTACATCCTCTTTTTTTAGTTTCTCTGTTTCTTTTTAAAACAATTATAAGAAATAATTTTTGTCAATTTGTTTTTTTAATAAAAATCTTGTTATGATCAATTTAAACATGATATTGTAAACATAGACTATATTAAATATTTATATACTATATCATAGATTTATATTTGTAAAGATTCTTTATCTAAGCAATATAAAATTACTTCTTAGCAAACCGGAAACTTTTGGCAGCTACTGTATTTCCGAAGTATATAAATTACATTGATTACCTTCAATGACTTCAAGTAGTAAACACAGTTCAAGTATAAACAGATTAGATAAAACTGATCTATTCTGTTTCCAATTTTAATATAATTTTACTTTTAAAATATTTTCTAGTGCATTTTTTATTTAAAATTCTCTCAATTTGATTCCTGAAACACAATTTGGCCATAAAAATCTCTTTGTAGTAATAACATTTGTTTATAAATACATCAAAGTGTGTTAAATATATATAAAATTAAATGTATAAATATATAAAGTGTGTAATAATATTTTTATAATATTTTTTATAGCTTTACGCGATCATCAATAATAAATAATGTTTTCGATGCACCAGTGAGGAATCTTTAATGTATTGCTCGTAAACATCATGTGTTCATAACTATTACGTTTCTCCCCAGTTATGTATCTAATTGCAATCGCAATTATGCATACGTTGCGTCATTTAACGATATGATGTATTATTCAGCGCGTAAGCTTGACAGGTAATAATTTTCTCCGACAATGCCCCGAGTTAAGAATCGAACGATGAGAAGGTAGAGAACGCGCTTGCCTACTCTCAATATGAACACGCGATAAAAAAGACGTCTACCTTTACTAAAGCGGATACTAAATGTGCGTTGTTGATTATGCTCGAACGATACATACTTTCTGCATTATAGTTCTCACATCATGATTTAAAAATGTTTCACAGTCCAATATCTGCATTCGACACATGAAAAACTAAATACAAATTCAAAGATTGAACAGCCTGCATCCATATATATTGTTACGCTAAATGCTAGTAGACATACAGTTTTAATATTTTTAATCAAGAGTCGTAATACATGAATCTAAATGCGGTATAATCAGATCTCTCATGGTATCCAAATGAAAAGCCGCGGTCACATAATTCGAGATATTAGTTGGATTGATAAATATTGAGAGTATAAATGCGACCATTGCTGTTTGGCATGTCGGTTATGAATAGTAAAAGACTACTTACCGCTTTTCTCTTGTCTTCCGCGCTCAAGGCACTGTGGCTCCTGTGCCTAATGAGATCCATGACTTTGCTTACAGGATTCCTGCTGCTCTCCGATCCAGCTCTAGGCCGACCGCTTCCTTGATCTCTATTTTCCTTTTGTTCCTTCTGGCTTTCTCTGTGATGCTCCTTTTCTGTATTTACATCCACCGATGAGCTTCCATGCGATCCTCTATGCAAGGAATGCTAGACAGTCATATAATAAAGAAATTAGTAATGTTATAATATTTAATATATTTAATAGTAATGTATATAAATTTTTTAAATATAATATTTCCAACAAGCTTCTACATGAAAACAATAGTTTTAATAAAGTATCTAAAAACTTAGCTGAATCTGAAAATAATTTTGTCGAATCCTCAAAATTATTGTAATGTAGGAGATGGTTATTGGAATGTCAAAATTTTTTGCAACGTTGCTCATCGTGTTTGAGCGTTTTATATAATTATTTTATAGTCCAATATACAAATTATTTGCAAATTTATATTCAGCTAAATTTTTAGAGATATAGCGAAACCGTTCTTTTGATGTACTTATATAACAGTTGAAACTAATTTTAATATAAATTTTTTAAAACTAAAAATTTTTATTTAATTTAACATATCGTAATCACGGTTGCCAGTTCTGTAATTTTCAATCGAAAATTCTGACTTTTTAAACGAATTTCTAATTCTTTTAATTAACTGCTATAAATTTTTATAATTTTTTTTTATAAAATATGTAATATGCAAATGGCTTTCTTCATTATCATATATACGTGAAAAAAATAAAAATGAAAGAAAGATAGATAAATGTATATGTGTGTAATGGTAGGAATAGATAAATGGAAATGTGCATTAGAGAAAATATTGTATATAAGACTATAATAGTTTGAATACCAAAGATGCGTGAAAGAAATAAATACAAAAAACTTAAGTATAAATTGATAGTAAATTGTATAGTGATATAAGTTGTAGACAAAAAAGAATGGATAGATGTATGAAATAATAATTTTGTAGGTCAACTCCTCTGTATTATGTATATGTTGAAATAAAAAATTCTATTCAATGTTTTATACACGCATTAATTTTCTTTCGGTTTTGTAAAGAAATTTTCGAAAAGGGGGAGGGGAGCTAAATCTGATAACTTTTCTATAGAGAGACTGCTTATAAAGCGACTGCCCGTAATTTCGTCAGTGGTAATAGATCTCCGGTAAAAAAAAGTCATTGATCTACAGCGGAACACTCGAAAGATGACAACCGTAATCACAACCATACATCATTTTTTACTGCAATTTTGTAATGAGTATATTATTCTCTTGCTTGTACCTGAACGGCACTTTTCATATTAGCTATAATACTGGGTTTCCTCTTGCTGGCGTCTGACTTGCTTCTCGGCCTAAAAGCATCGAAGAGCGCCGGCTTTCTCGTAGGGCTAGCAGTGTCATCCGTACCACCGCCACTTCTTCGACGTTCCGCGCTATTACTGCGACTATTACTGCGACTGGTAGAACCGGACCGAGTACCGGAAGTTTTTCGGCCGCCCTTGCCAGAACTCGACGAACTCGACGGTTCTGCCGGCTGTGGAAGCGGTGTAGATTTTCCAGAATTAGGTGCGCTCCCGTAAGATGACTTTCTGATAGTTTTTGAGTGCGACCCCCATGTATCTGCAAATCGAATTATTTCCATAAGTATACATATACTTAGTTTATCATAATTTACTATTATTATTACTATTATTAGTTTACTTACAAATTATTCAACACGGTCATTACACGATCAATAATACTGACAGTATCAACAAATATATTCATATTATTGACGTGATTCGAATTTCTAGATTCTCCAGCATCAGTGTTGCTGTGGTAGGAGATACTTGAGAATGAATAAATCCGACTCATTGTCAATTATATTCTACATTAATTTATCAATATAACCATATGTGTATAATATTATCAATATTTATTCGTACTGATAATATTATTGAACGTGTAAAGTCTTTGCAACAATTACTGGTCTCCACTCGCGTAGACTTTGCATATTAAAACAAAAAACATAAATTTTCTGTTACACAGATAAATAAATGATAATTACGCGATAAAATCTCTTCGCAAAAAGTGAATATATCGTTCGCGTGCCCCGGAAGAGAGGAAAATATAATGACCGGCATACACGATCGTCAATTACTAACTCACCTGCTCGTGGCCTGTGACCTTGAGAAACATGTCCAGAATTATCCGTATCCTCGGTTACGATCGTTGGTAGTGGTTGCGAACCAAGCTCCTGAAAAGAAGAAAGTGGTTTTGAAGACGATCGATCGAGTTGTCCGCACGAAATCCCGAAAACATTCAGGGACTTTCGGTACAATTCTAACAACTTCTCGTGAGAATTATTATAGCTGCAAACCCGAAGACAACGTGAGAAGCGGTGATTAGATATCGCTATTTAATCGCACGATAGGCGATATAGCGCGATTATATTTACGCGAACATTCTTGCATTTATAAGCTCTTCTCGACCACAGTGAATGCAATGCGAGATGCGTCCGCGCGCGCGGCGAGAAATTTTGCATTGATTTATTCGAACATTAAAAGAAAAAGAGGAGATAAATAAGATAGGCGTATCCAATTGCATAATAATAATATCTTTGGAACTCGTCCAAGAAGAGATTCACTCTGGGAAATGTCCAACGAACAGCACCGTACGATCATTTCGCCTTATGTTCGCATCTCCTAGAATGTTTTAACAAGTCGGATCTATTTTTATTCTGTTACTTGGTCAACTACATATCGCGCTGTACAACAGATTATGAATCATACTCTGTCAGCTGAAATACGTCAGTTAATGTCGTAATTGTCCCTAGCGTTTATCAAGAAAAAAAAATACAATTAATACTTCACTTGAACAACAAGAATTTCTACTTTCCGTAGTTTACAAAACTATCTCGCTAAATCTCTCCGTATCTTTGCGTATCGCTCATTTGCTACAACTGAATTTTTGCACTGAAAGAAATATTAAATTTTAATAAATATTCGTTTGAATATTTTTAAATAAATATTTACTAAATATAAACATATATTTGTTTATTACAAGAATCAATAATTTGATTTAATTATCATCTTTTATCGAATAAATATTTATTTACTACAAGTAAATGTTCGCTTAGTATTATTCAAAGAAATATGTATTAAGATTTAGTAATTTTGTCAAAATGTTGCATACCAAAAAAGAACGGAAATATAAAATAATAATATATGTTTTTAGGAATATACTTGTATCTTCTACATCGTTTTATTACCAAAATTATATTTCAAAACAAATATTGCAAAATTTTAATAATTCAAAACATTGAAGTTTATTTTCTAGAAAACCTATAGGGAATTTAATCGGATTTATATTATTAGTATTTATATTAAAGCCGACAAATTACAATGTAAAAATATATTTAATGTAAATATACAGAACAGTTTAAACCGTGAATCTTGAATGCATTTTACTGCATGTGCCGTTAAGTAAAATATACATTTTATAAATCACAATATTTGCATGTCACTTTTATAATCCAATTAAATCAGTTTACAACGGCTTTAATATGCACTAGTACACACTTGTGCGTCCAACCGAATTCACTATTTGTTTTTTTTTTTTTTAGTTGTGCCGTTGCTACAGCAAATATCGTCGATATTTTTATCTGTGAATCTTTTTGACGGGAAAAGAGAACACTCGAAACAAAATCTCCGAGGGACTCTTTAAGAAGAGTTTGGAAAATTGTCGTTTCATGTTTCTATGCGCAACAACAAAAATTGTAAAAAAGAAAAATACGTCCGTTAACGACAGAGACAATTCGCCGACGAGCACTAAAAGAAAAAGAAAAGTCTGGTAATGGCTGTAAAATGTACGAGTATTTATTATCAAACATACATAATAATAGTAACCAACCATTATTATTGGTAAGTAGTAATAATTAAAAAAAATTATTTTTAAAAAGTAAAGATAAAAATTGGAATTTGGTCCGTTTTAGTTACCCTATATGACCCAAACATTTGATTGATATTATATTTCGTCAAAGCTTCAGTGAAATTACCATCTTGGTTGATTATTGTATTATTATCAGACCTTTTTCAGCGAGGAAGTAACGACGGATCGCGAAGTATAATTGCGAAATAACAAATTACTTAGCGCATAAAAGGGATATTGATAAGCGCCCCGCGTGGATGTTCGTTATGCGCATTCACGTGAATTCCCGCTGAGCACAATGGGAGACGGGATCGAAGAAGGGCGCGACAGGATGGCGACCTTCGAGCGGTTCTCATCTCCAACCTCATCTTCATTCGTTCTCTCTTTCTCTCCCCCCCCCCCGGCTCTCTCCTCTCCTTTAAAAAACCACGTCTCTTGCCAGAGCTAACGTGGATAAATATATATCAGCCGCGCGAGAGCGAAATATATTAATTTTGCAAGAGCAAAAGGAACATCTCGCAAAATACCTTATAAGTCCCATGGTACTCCGGGCAACGGTCCAGATACGGCATCAGGGAATACTTCCGCACTTTCCCGACTAGGGGCACCGACATCCTCTCACGATCATCGAGATGAAAACGACGCGCTTCCCAGGTGTTCATTTCGTGGATATCACACATCTATCCATCGAGATTCCGACACCAAATGACAAGTATCCCGGATAGTGAGGTGTTCAAATTATCTTGCGACCACTATCTTTTCGCAACTCGTTATCGCGATAACGATTCTCCTTCGAGCAACGGTCATCGTTCGCTTCGCGGTAAGCGCTGTCTGTTTATTGCGTCGCATACAGAAAGAATGATTTTGCTGAAGTACATAAAAATTTAGCCAGACACAAATTTAAAAATAACTTTGTTGCATCATCAAAATAATTATATAGAATGCTTAAGTGTTGATGGTAATGCTGCAAAAAAATTTTTTAACGTCCTATATAGTAACCAATTTGAACGTTCTATACATAATTATTTTGATGGTTTCAGATCTGTATCTATACTGGAAGAGCGACTGAAATATCTAAAAATTTAGATAAACATAAATACAGATCTAAAAACAATTTTGTAAAACCATCAAAATAATTAAGCGCTATAAAATATTTAAGCGTTGATGATAACATTGCGAAAACTTTTGATATTCCATAGAACAACTCTAGTTTAAGCGTTCTACATATATAGTTATTTTAATGATTCAAATAATATTATATATATATTTTTTTTTTTTCAGATTTATATCTAACTAAATTTTTAGATAGAGGGAGACGATTCGTTGGCACGATTTTTACAACTTCGGTGTTAAAATTTTCATCAACCATTATTATAAACAATTAATTAAAATGTATCTATTAATATGATAGAGAGAATCTTCTGCTATATCTTCGTGCTAGAAAGAATTTACACTGTATAGTTCTTTTGTAGTAAATGAAATGCGCGCGAGCGTGCTGCATTGTAGTCAATTTGTCCCGATAGATGGAGTAAATTGATACATATCATGTAAATCGCCTTTACAAAACACCAATAAGCTCTACTAAATTAATGAAAACATAATAGAAATAAAAAACAGATAGTATATATTACTTCTTAAAAAGGAACTCATGGAAGTGTTTCTCTGATTTTCATGAGCTTCGAAAATGTTCTTTTTTTAACCACACAAGCAATGTAGAGTTAAAGACAAATAATAATTAAAGCTTGTCACTATAGTCTCGCAAAAAACCTATACTATAATATAGATTTATTTTAAATCTGCGATTTTGGAAGATCCGTGAAAGGTCGTGTTTATCAAAATCTCAGTGTTGACTGACGGCACGTGAATATATGAGAATTCAGATACGCGTTCGTTTCTTTTAATTGACAGTGAAATATACCGGTAATGATATTCTCTAGACAATTGTCATAATGATATTATCGTTGACGTCATCAAGAATAATTCACATCGTCCGCGTGGCGATCCATTTTTAGCGAATTTTATTGTGAATTTTACTGCTAGCTTGTTTTCTTACGCGTGAAAAGCTTATCCTACCGCCTACAGTCGCGTCGTTAAAGGCGGAACATCAATTATCAGTAGCGACAATATTGGCATAACGCACGTGTGCGCGTCTCCGAAATTAAATATCGCTTTGCCTTCATATCTCTTTCTCTCTCTCTCTCTTTTATAGTTTAATTCTGTAATTCCTAATTTCATTTATCATTCTTTTTCAAAATTACTGCACAAAAAGAATAATTTTGCTAAAATATTAAAAAATTCAGCTAGCTTCACGTCCAAAAATAATTTTACTGCCTATCTGTAATAAATAATTATGTAAAATAATGAAACTGGTTGCTAGAATGTTAAAACTTTTTGCAGCATTATCATCAACTGCACGCAAAGAACTGTTTTGCTGAAATATTTAAAAATTTAGCTCAAATCTAAAACAATTTTGTTGAATTATCTATAATGAACGTAAGACATTCAAGCATAATAGAAAATATTTTACATTCTATACGTTTTAACATTCTATCAATCAGTCAAAAAATCATTTAAATAAAATTATTTTCAGATCTGCATCTACCTAAATTTTTAAAACATTTCAAATTATTTTTCCATGGTAAGATTGTGGAATATTTCTTTCTTTTTCTTTCTTTTTCTTTTCTTTCTTTTTCTTTCCTTTTCTCTCTCAAAATAATATTAAATCAAACAAACCGACTGTAGATGTCGAAGATCAATATTAATTTTAATAAATCATAAAATTCCTTCTTACAAAATTGAAAGAATCGCTAAGTGCGCAATATGCACAGCGGTCTGAAATGACGAAAGCGACAGAAATGTACAGCGATCTTGGAAAAAACGTAAAAAATAGTGACCGAGCTTTGACGTAAGACATTCGAGTTTGCTTCGTTGTTTCAATTAATGTTGTTCCGATATTCCTTACAACGAGACAAGGATACGCACGATGGATACATCAAAATATCTATCCATCATAAAACCTCGCTACGGGGGACATCGCGGTAATTTCTCTTTCGAGTGAATCGATAGAGCTTAAAGGAAGCCTTGTACCACTTCGTTTCACCCCTTCCGCAAGACGTTAGAGCCGCATCGGGAGATCTGGGGCAAATGATACAACATTTAGAAACACATAATCTAGTCTCCCTTTCATTATTTTTTGAACATCGACAGAAAAAAACGATTTTGCTACGTCTTGTTTTGTGAAACAGTATTTTAAAAAATTAGATACAGCTGATGTTAATTTTTGTTCAATTTATGTTAGCTGATAATAATGAATATTATTATGCAAATTTATTCTAAATTTTTACATTTTCATAAAAAAGGTTTGTTGTATGTAGAATATGTTACATTTGTTGTATACACATATTTGTAATTATTATTAGATTAATATATTATGAAATGTTTCAAGTTTTCTAAATTGTATACCACCACGTGGTAAAACTGATAATTGACAATAATAAAGCTAATCACTGATATGAGTACAATTTTCAATTGTAAAATAAACTCAAATCAGTTTTATTTCGACGTCCTTGCCTTTTAAAATTAATCTCTCAAAAAAATTGACGACTGTGCGAGGATCGTTTGTGTCTATTGCAAAAATTCTCGGAAATTCGCAATCATTATTTCCTGTATTGACTCGGTTCTCATCAATTGTTTCATTGGAAAGAAACTCCATCAGCCAACTCGCCAAAATAATCCCGCTCTCAGAAGAAAGAGAAAAAGAAGAGGAAGTAGAAGAAGAAAAGCAAAAGTCCCCTCGAATTCCCTCTATCGATTCTATTTTCTTTTTTTAAGACATGCGATTGAGTATTACTTAGGCCTGCTAATAACAGAAGCCGCACGCTAATAGCAAATATCTTCACAATGACGATTTTACGCTATTCATCGTGCAAAAGAAACGTAACAAGAGCGAGCTTATAAAAATGCAAAAACCTTATTCAGTAGATACAATGACGCATTGGAAAAAAAACCGAATGAAAAAAAAGAGGAAAAAAGTAATTCAACAAACGAACGTACATCAGTAACGCGACCAAACAAAATATTCAGGACTACACGAAATTGCGTTATCAATTATTTATACAATAATGACAACGCGTACCATCGAGCGTTTTAATAAATCGTATTTTTAATAAAACATTGCCGAGAAAAACACACGCAAACATGACAACGATGTCGAAGAATCTAATTTCGTTGCGTTGACGTACAATCGACGAATAATCGTGGCGCAATCGATGAGAAAATAACGAGCGATTTACGAATGGGAGGAACGATGGGATTACTCGTACGATCAGCTTTCGTAAGAATCGACCGGCTGGGATCGCTGTAAACAAATTTACGGGACTGCCTCCACTCGCAGCAATTGGTTAATTGGTGCAATTATAGGACGGAGCAAATGGAACGCCGACGCCGACGAGGCGCGATTGTCTACATGTCGTTAGTTCGATCCTTAAAGGGACAACGCATGAAATAATACGTTTTCGTTTAACCGAAGGCTATTCTCCTCGAAGGAAAAATCCACACGAAGAAATATATTGTCGTTCGTTGGCACATTTCATCAATTAAATATATATGGTGTATGCTCTCTCTCTCTCTCTCTCTCTCTCTCTCTCTCTCTCTCTCTCT
>NW_017277148.1:292650-302402 GCF_001594065.2 Cyphomyrmex costatus | reverse complement strand
TCTCTCTCTCTCTCTCTCTCTCTCTCTCTCTCTCTCTCTCTCTCTCTCTCTCTAAAAAAAGAATGCGCGCTTGTTTTATACGTATACAAATTAAAATATCAACAATATTAGCTGCGTTCAGCAGAAAAGCAGCTTTACAACTGTTAGATTCTTTAATATGATTCGTTTATGTACTTACAATTAGATTTAGTCGCAAACTAAGGACCAGACTACGTTTTATCACATTAACCTTTAATCACATTAAAGAATTTTATAACAAATAACTTATTTTATTTTCATATACCTTTTTTAATATACGAGCATGTTTATCTAATAATTTTAAAACAGTTACAAAGCTGCTTTTTCTGTTAAATGCAGCCATCGGTTTGATAATTTCGAAATGGCACTTGTTCAATTCACTCAAGCGATTACACGTGTCAAATTCTATTAAAAAGTTTATATTCGTTTTTAAATATATAACGTGTATAACAAACCGACAGCAAAAAAAACGACTGTAAAAAAACTAATTTCATTTGTTGAAATAAAATTATAGGTTCTTTACGTTAGTTATTTTACATTCAGTTCTATTATATTTGCTACTCTATTTTAGCAATGTGCTTCCATGAGTAAATACTCAGTATGGTTTTTCTACCTCACCAACACAAGCAACAAGTATTACTACAATATCAGATAATTCCTAGGTAGTCATTAAAGTTTCGTAGCATCCGGAGCGTTAAAAGCAGCAGAATTCCTGACGCGTCTCGTTAATATCATGCGGGTTAATTTTTGAGATAATAGCTCACTCACCCGTCGTTTCCTCTCTTGCAGGAGATCCATCCTGCGCACCCACACCTCCTCCGTGGAATCATAATCGAGAGTGCTGGTGCTGCTTGCCTGACTTTTCATCTCGATCAAGCTACTATCAAAGAACCGTTTGTCGAAATGCGGGCTGGGCAACGGACTGGTCCTCGAGAAGGTCATGCTGGTGGAATACGAAGGGGGATCCGTAGCGGGGAAGGTCATGCCTGGGCCAGTGGTATGCCGCCTTCGTAGTGGAGGCTTTGTCGTCGACGTTGGCGACGTCACGGTAGATGTTGTAAATCTACCGGAAACCGATGTCGCGACTGTCGTCGTCGCCACAGTTGCGCCCGTCGTCGACGTCGACGTCGACGTCGACGTTATCGTCGTTGTCGTCGGCGTCGTCGTCATCGTCGTCGTCGTTGTCGCTGTTAACGACGGTGATGGTGGTTTCGCATCTGACACGCTGGACGTCGCTAGAGACTTCTCGTCGATCTTCTCCGAACTAGAATTCTCCGAAGATGACGGACTCGATGCCTTCGATGTCTTAGAGGAGACGCTGTCCGTTTTTTCAACTTGTGTCTTCGATGTATCCTTTTTGCTATCAACGCTCGGGCTATCAACGTTCTTCCCTGTAAAAGCCATCGCGATTAGAGCTTCTGAAACGCCATGGAAACGTGACAAAGCTCTCGTTATACAATTCACGTGTGCGGTTCCAAGGTCGAGGAGTGGCACAAAGGCGCGTCTGTGACCCCGTTGGATCGTCGGAAAATTCGCGGTGACGCGACAAGACTATTGCGTATCGATAAAAGTCGATCGATGCTATTAAATTATTAAAAGCAATATTTGCAAGAATAGAAAAACGTCGAGTACAATTACAAATCTTTCGTAATGTGATTAAAATGGTAACGCGATTAAAATAGTAATGTGATTAAGACAGTAACATGATGGCAGTAAAGAAACGCGTAAGATAAAGAATATCGTATATTTTAATACTTTATATATGTATTTCAGGTAAAAAAAAGTTTAAAAATACTTTGAAAAAATTGACATTTTTGGAATTACGTTATATACTTACTTAAGTATCAATAATTCTTCAATTATAAGTGAAACTTAGATTGATAAGAGTAAATCAAAGATCTTATTTTTATTCAAAACTGATCTTGATATTTAATTATGTTTATATACAAATTTACAAATACATTGTTCAGTTTTATAAACGTCAATTTGATTTAACAGGCTTGAAACACAATCATAAACTAAAGCAGCATAGAAAAAATTTTGTTAAAATATTTATAATAAAAAAGCTATCCAGATCTGAAAATAATTTTAATAAACTATCAAAATAATTATAAAGAAACGCTGCAAACATTTTTGACATTCTAACAACTAATTTGAGCGTTCTAGATAATTATTTTCATGATCCAATTTTCTTTTCAAATCTGTCTCTAGCTGAATTTTTAGATATTTCAACAAAACCTTTTTTTGCGTGTAGAAATAATTTTATGAATTACCTTGCTAATCAATGTAATAATAATGCCAATGAATATCTTAAAACAGTGTAAAGAACTTATTGCAAAAAATGATCTTAGTTGGAATTTAAACCTGAATCTTTCTCATTCTTTGCGAGTGTCTTATTAATTCGATTACCGAGGCATGTGAAGATAATTGTCGCAATAACTAGTAAGAGAACGTTATTTTTCAAGGAGACGGCATAAACTTCATTTACAATCACAAACTAAATCGACGCGCAATTTATAGAACTAAAAAATATAGTTTCAAGTGTATTTATTTTTTGCATACAAACATAATCAAGTATAAAGATTTACTTTGATTAAAAATAGATTTTTTTTATTTTTTACATCTGTCTGTCAAACAGTTATGTCTGATAATTCTCATTTAAATTTCATTAAACTGAGCAGTCTAATGGAACCTGTACTACAACTATACAAAAAATCGTCCAAGCTTGACGATCATTAAATTTAACAATTTGATGAACAAGTTTTGGCTTGAATTTAGACATTACTACCTGAATTTAATTAACTACAGTTGTATGCGCTATCATCATAATCGTAATTTTGTGTTTAATTGTTAGTTTTATATTATTTTGTACTGAGGAGGATCTTGACCATAAGTCGAAACGTATACGTTTTATTTATTTTTAATAAATTGTAAGAAAAGTGCACACCAACCTGTGTCGGCTCACATTGGCATCTTGTTTATTTTTATGAATTCTTTTATTATTTTGAATAATTCTTCAGATTGAAAATCAATTAATACATCTAAAGAAGTATTGTTCAAAAAATAGATCATTATAAATATTTGAATATTATAAGAGTAATCCAAAAATGTCAATTTTTCAAAAATGTTTCCAAATTTTGGTCTAAAGCATGTCAAAGTCGATTATGTCCTTGTAAAAGATTAAGGATCGTATCTCTTAGATTCCAAAGAGAGGAGAGAAATACTCGTTATAAATACGCTTAAAAGCGATCGTTACCTAAGTGGAGTGACTTTTCGCGCCGCGCGTTGCCAAACGCGAACACGTTAAGCTAATCTTAGCTTTCATTGGACGAGCTTCTCGCAATAGCTTATATTTCGTAACTGCAAGCTTTTCTCGTAATTGTCCGCGGGAATCCGGTTAAATCTGGGGTAATTAACTCCCAAAAACTCTCTTCAAAGTGACAAAGACATGCCTTCTCTCACCTTCCTCAGTCTCGTACTCGTCCTCTTCTCGACACTCTGACAATCTCCTGCCCCAGGGATATGGACTATGTGTCTGGTTCCTCGACGGCAGCCGGTTTACGTGCGACAGGAAGTAATGGTGAAAAAAACTATCCACACCGTCGGAGTCCTCCCCGGAGGACTGTAACATATCTTTGAGCGCCGCCAAAGAGGTGATTGTGTTGTAATTGATCGCCGAGACCAAATCATCCTCGATATCGCTGTCGTCCGTTGTGTCCTCGTTCTTGGACGTGCTCTCCTTCGATTCTTCTCGTGAAGTCGCTTCCGTTTGCGTCGTCTGGGCCGTTTCCGGCTTAGACGGCTCCGTCTTGTCTTCCGAACTGGTCTCAGACTCGTCGTCGGTGGTGCTGGTAGAGGTGCTGTCGCTGGACGACTCCTGTTCCTTCTTTTCGCTACCTGGTTGCGTTTCCTTGCGCTCCTCCTCGTCGGCGGACTCCTTGCTGCCCTCGTCCTCCTCGTCGGCCTCTTCATCGTCGGCCGACAGCGTCTTCTTCAGCGTCTTCATCTCGTTCTTCAAATTCATGTTCTCTAGAGACTCACGTTTGTCCTCCGCCTTCATCTTCCGATCGACGTCCTCCTGCCCGGTCGAATCGTCGTCGTCCTGCTTCCTATTGTCCCCGTTTACGTCGCACTCGTCCGACTCGTTCTGCTTGTCGTTGCCGGTGCCCTCCATCGAGGAAGCTGAAAGAGAAGGCGAGAATTATCGCTCTCGCGCGCAAGGTCGAGCTTCTCTCTCCCGCTCTTATATAGTTTCCCATACATACATACGCTAAACTACGTCGATGCGATCGCGAAATAGAGCGCGTACCTACCACTTACCGCAATGCGCCAGCGACATACCGCTTATCCCTATACACACTCATTGTCAGCAACTCTCTTTCTCCTTCTCTCTTTTTCTTCTAAGCCCCTTTTGGATTTCTAATCTATCTTCTCTTTGTCTGAGAACGTGTCTCGAGGATGTGTACCGCGGGAAGCGGAGCAATTAAAATAATGGCTGTGGATTCTGCGAAGTGCGATTCGAGTCATGAGAGCAACCGGCGGGCGAGAGCGCATCTGCGAGTCATGGACCAGACGTCGCATTGTACGCAAGATCGTGTAAGGGCACAGCGGTTGGAACTTTAGCGGTTCTTTGGCCGAACGCCAAGCTCGTCGTGCGCGAATTACTTGTTTACTGCGTGCTGGCGCGTGACGTAAAACGCTATTCGGTTTGTGGACCCGAGCGGCCTGGCAGACGTAGACACGTGACGGATCATGCGAAACGTCTCGCGAACGAGCGAGCGAAGTTGAAAAAAAAAAAACGTTTTATCGTTGATAAATTTCTCTCAGAAGTGTCACAGTTCTCGATTCGTTCCCGAAGAGGGAAGACAAAAGGCAATGTATGTGTGTGTGTGTGTGTGTGTGTGTGTGTGTGAGAGAGAGAGAAAGAGAGAAAGAAAGACAAAAGAGAGAAAAAATTAACTTGCTCCTTTTCTACTTTTCAATACATCATATTTTCTTCATACCTTTGTACGTTTCCAGATTATAGTTTGAAAACACTTTTTAAAAATTGACATTGCTGAGATTACTTACTCAAATATTCATAACAATGAGTTTCTGTAACAATAATTCTTTAGATTCCGTAATACACATTATTGGTTCTAAAAAAATTATTATTAAAAAATATGTTGTGATAGATATTTGAGAGTGATTCAAATAAAAAATGTTTTCAAACTCTTTTGATCTGGAGTTTACATATTTCTCGGAATAATGCAATATTACTAATAAAAGAAAAAAAACGCATAATTAAAAACGATACTGTCGCGGTAAAATGTCCCGTGAAGAGCCGATAACCGCGATTTTATATCGACGTCTTATCTCCAAAGTATCACAAGGAAATTTACCACAAAGGTCTTATCGTACGCCACGCGGCAATATGTCACAAAAACAATGTGTAAAATCCGTTACTGGGTAATCCGTTACTAGAATTACCACGACAATTAATGTCGTGACGTATCCAGCGCGCTACATCCATCCGTATTCCTATAAAATATCTGCTAACAATTGAATCTTCTCTGCTTGGCATAATTGTGATTTTGTTGCATATGGATGATAATGGAAATATCCTGGCTCATATACGTATATGTATAAAATATACATATAATAATATAACATATATGTAATATATAAATACATATAAAAAAAGAGATTTATAATTATATTTTTCTATTTTTGTAAATATATTTTTTTAATTTAATATTTTATATATTATATTATAATTAAAAAGTAGAAAAATAAACATAATAGAAAATTAAAAAATATCAAATTTTATAATAAAAATATTACGAATCTCTTGACGACTATATATGTAATATATTATATATCATTTTATATTATAAGTATTTTGTATAACTATAGGTATTTATTGAAATCTCGTAGAAAACTTTCTTGAGAATTTCCGAATTTTCCAAGTAATTTTGTTCAAAATTTCAAATAAAATAAAATGATAATGCAACATATAAATAGACAAGAGTACAAATAACGCAAACTATGTATTGGAAATTAGTATACTGAAATAAAGTTGTGATGTTAACAGCATTATTGTAATTGAAAATACTATTGTTAATTGAATTACGCTACTAATAAAACAAATATAATCATACTCTTGTTTTAATAAAATTTTATTTATTAAACCGTTATTGAATCAACAAAATTGTTTTCAATTACAATGGCATTGTTGATATAACATCATTTTTATCAATGTAAAAAAACAGGAATTCACGAGACTATATTTATCATTTTCTGCAATTGGAATTGCAAACTCTATAAAAACATAGGAAAAATTTATTACATATATATAAGTGTGTGTGTGTGTGTGTGTGTGTGTGTGTGTTTGTGTGTGTGTGTGTGTGTACAATATATAAACATGTATATACATATATAATATAAATCTCTAATATTTTCAAAAGAATAAAAAAAATTTCCTGAAAATTCCAGATTTATCCAAATAGTATAAATACTCCATATAATATTTAATGAAAATCAATTTGTTTCCAAACTCTTAACTTATTTTATAATTTAGTTAAAGTAGACTTACTGTTAGAATAGTTGAAAAGTTCCATGCATTGTATATTAATGAGTAATTAGATTTAATCCCTTCTCTAATTCCCTGTTTAATAGATTTAGTCCGTTCTTGACGTTTTAATAAACTAGTTTTACTCTTTGACCTAATTAATTACTCGTTGCTTGACTCATCATCAATTTTATTATATAATAATAAATATATATATATATGTTGTCAAATGATCACTTCCTCTCATCGATCGTAAATATTACATCCTTCTTGTTACAAACTTCCAACTATAACACTAACGCGCTAATAACTTTTACATAAAAGTTTCCCTGTTTCTTAACACGAAAAATATTTATCGAAATCATTCCCGCTTCAATCAACAGGTGTTTTCGGATAAGGAGAGCGACTTTCGCGGAGGTTCGTTACACGATAACGTACTCGACAGGTTCCACAAAACGTCGCCACGCAACCCGGGAGTACAACGTCTTTCACTGCAGGACACGCGGTGTATTAATATACTCGTCGTCATTGAGAACAAACAGCTGATTCAAGGTCGACGCCCACCGTCGTCGTACGCGTTGAACCCTTCAACGACTCCAGCTGAACAATCGCGATCCACTTAATTCGCATCGCTCACGAAGAATATTGCCTGCCACGAAAGCTTCCAAACTGATTTTAGCTTGAAAAATCCCCTTTTATCTCGTTCGATCATTTTAACTTCGACGTGACCTCAATACACTCGGCAAACATTTCGAGATTAATTAACCACCGTGAACGTGCCACGATGAAAAAAAAATATACATATTTTATCTTGGCTCTCTTGCCGCGCTTCCGTCACGATTACGCAAACGACGATGCGAGAAAAGAAGCTGAGCAAAATAAGTGGTCGTAATAAGCCACAAGACACATCTAAACACTTGTCTATAGTAAGCCATATAAATTATAGTCGGCGTATCTTGTCTCGTGATTCACTAAGCAGCGCGATTAAAGACTCCAACGTAACTATGTGAAGTTACTTTTCATGATCA
Source organism: Cyphomyrmex costatus (assembly GCF_001594065.2). Lineage (NCBI taxonomy): Eukaryota > Metazoa > Arthropoda > Insecta > Hymenoptera > Formicidae > Cyphomyrmex > Cyphomyrmex costatus. The sequence continues at coordinate 294,806 of NW_017277148.1, read as the reverse complement.
GATTGCTATGTAGATTGAACCAGCCGGATTATTGTTAGGTACCAGCTATCTCTAATGGAGATACAAAGATGTGAGGCATAATGAGAGCGGTAATTAATCCACTGTGACGAGGCGTGTCTTCAAAGAGGGATTTCTTAAAGAATTTCGCCTGAATTTTATCGCGTGCGTCTCAATGCGATAAAATCCACGCTATTATATACACGCTATTATATGGCTGTTTTGCGTGGTCATCCAAGTAGTCGACGACGGGGCGATCCATCTTGGCTCGAGCGCGTGACGATTACTGGTAAGCACGTGCTCGGTATCAATTATCGTCCAAGTGAGTAAAGCGACCGCGAGTGCGAAGGAATCCCGGCACGCGAATCGCCCGAGCGATTGTCGCGAGAGTGTCATCGTGGGAAAAAGGCCAAACTGGAGGGACTGCAGAACTGACGATACAGATCGCCAATTTTTACAGAAATCCAATTAACAATAGCCAATTTAATATTAAAAATTATTTATTTTAAATATTAAAAGCATCGAACAACAGTGCTTTTCTTACTCAAAATAAATATTTAATCAGTACTTATTAATATATAATTATTTTTCTAAGAAAAGCACACCTTGAAATATTTCAAAATTTTCAAAGAATTTTCAATTAATCACAAGCGGAAGAATATCGCTCAATTAGTCACGACTGTCTGTCAAGCAAGAAAAAAGGCGAGATTCTTGGCTTAGCGTAAACTCGAGGATATTATACGCGTGACTGAACAGAAAAAATACAAAATTATTTTGCAATCTTCATACACTTGTAAAATGTTAGAATTAGTATGAATTTAAACCTATCTGTTATTCAGACTTAATTGTTGGCAGTTCATATTATTATCATTGCTAAACGGAATGAATAGTTTTACTGAAGTATTATCTGAAAATAATTTAATTGGATTATAATAATTAATAAAAGAAACTCAAGCATTCTGTGAGAACATATTTTTACATTTTATAAGCCACTAGCTTGAACATCTTACAAATTATTTTGAATCCAATAAAATTATTTTGCTATTTTTGTACACAATTATAAAATGTTACAGTTACTACTCTAAACGAATTTAAATTTGTCTATTGTTCATCAAGCTTATAATTTTGTTGGCAATGGAAAAAATTATTTTGCTGAAACATCGGAAAATTTAACTAGATGTACAAATCTGAAAATAATTACGTTGAACCATAAAAATAATTATCTACGACACTCAAACATGATAATGGCTACGTTCAGCAGAGAAAGCAGCTTTGCAACTGTTGTAAAATTCTTCAGTATGATTGGTTTATACATTTAGATCCATAAGGAATCCAAAGCAAGAACCAACCATATTCAAAAATTTTACAACAGTTGCAAAGCGGCAAGTTCTGCTGAACGCAACCAATACAATGTTACAAAAAAAAATTGACATTCTATCTCACATGAGTAATATTATTTAAATATTATATCCAACAAAATCATCTTCAAATCCGTAGTTAAATTTCTAGGGTATGTTAAGTTAGCACCCACCCCAACTATAGTATTCAGGAGTTCTGATTATAGTTCTCACTTCCTTTTGACGAGACGAAGAGTTCCTAATAGTTAATAACAAGAGTTCCGCTCAATAAACATTTTTTTTACATTTTTTAAAAATGGGGTGCTAATTTTTCGAAGTAGAATAGTTCTGAGCGGCTTAGTAGCTTCAATTTGCGATTGCCTAGAGTTCCTGATATGTAAAAAAAATTTTTGAATAATAAAAAAAAAATTAAAAATTTTTGAAAAATTAATTTTTAGATACAATAGTTCTGATGATAATTCCTGCTTCTTTTTGACGATACGAAGAGTTCTCTTAATAATTTTTTTAAAATGGGATGCTAACTTTTTAACGAAATTCAAGGTCGCATAGTTCTGATCAGCTTAACAGAAGTATTTTGTGAATACCTAGAGTTCTTGATACATAAAAAACATTTTTGAAAAATAATAAAGTTTAAAAAATATAGTAAAAATCTTTGAAAATTTTTTTGAGAGTACCGAGTAGTTCTGAGTTGCGTTTCTTATAGTACTCGACGAGTTCTATCGAAAACTGTAAGGTGGAAAAGCGATTGGACCAACGGTTTGCAAGATACAGCGACATTTGTCAGAAGATCAACAATTTTTA
>NW_017277148.1:249921-292324 GCF_001594065.2 Cyphomyrmex costatus | reverse complement strand
TTCTGTTAAGCTGATCAGAACTATGCGACCTTGAATTTCGTTAAAAAGTTAGCAACCCATTTTTTAAAATTATTAAAAAATGATTATTAAGCGCATATATCATTAAAAATCATAGAGAACTCTTCGTATCGTCAAAAAGAAGCAGGAATTATCATCAGAACTATTGTATCTAAAAATTAATTTTTAAAAAATTCTTAATTTTTTTTTATTATTCGAAAATTTTTTTTACATATCAGGAACTCTAGGCAATCGCAAATTGAAGCTATTAAGCCGCTCAGAACTATTCCACCTCGAAATTCGATAAAAAGTTAGCAACCCATTTTTAAAAAATGTAAAAAAAATGTTTATTGAGCGGAACTCTTGTTATTAACTATAGGGAACTCTTCGTCTCGTCAAAAGGAAGTGAGAACTCTAATCAGAACTCCTGAGTTGGGGTGCTAACATACTCAAATTTCTAAATACTTCAACAAAACCATTCCGTATGGTTTACATCATTTGCGACAGTTTTACCGAGAATTTTGCATGAACGTTGTTTATACAGGTGCACGCGTGATCTCATCCTTGGCATCTTTTTCAATACGAAACTCCACGAAACTCAAGTGAAAGACATGAGAAAAGACATTCTCCCAAACTGAACGCGAACGACACGTGATTCACGACGACGATTGAACGGCTTGAAGGAATTTATCGTATATATCGTCGCGTGGAGTTGTCGAGAGAACTTTCCGAGACATCGACGAGACAAACTCGGTTCGGCGAGCATTTTCTCGTGCGATTTTCGTCGATGACTATCGTGTTTAGCGGCGAGCAAAATACGATTGTTACCACGCGCTCGAAGAATTCGTGCCGCTTTTTAACAGGCACAAGTTGGAACTTGGAACGGCACGCGAAAACGCTGAACGATGCAAATTTCATCGAGGCGACGTGTTGCCAAAAGTTTTCACGGATGAGACGTTATCGAGAACGAGAATGATGTTGAGTCTCGTTGGTGCTGATCGGGATAATCCCTGTCGTCGCCACGTTGTCTACCGTCGCCGGCTGAAGCAATCCCGTGGCGGTTTCCGCTGCGAACGACTTTGTTATTGGACTCGCTAAGCCGAGCCAAATTGTGCAAATGTCGCCTTTAAGGAGAGAAAAACAAATAACGCGTATATTTATTGCTACACGCTGTTAACGTCAATAGTATGGGACAAAAGTCCGATTGCTGATCGAGTGACCACAGAAAAAACGACGACTCCGCATAAAAATTGAAATTATCAAATAAAATTGCTGTATATAAGACAAACATTTATTATTATAATTTTCATTGCCAATTAAAATAATAAATAATCGATATGTAAAGTGTCATTAATGATATTGATCTAACGCTTATTCTTCTTTTTCTATTTTAAGTTAGATACTCGCGAAAACCTCTTTCTCGATTGCGTAACGCGCAATCAATTATTATTCTTGCATGGAAAGAACGATTTTGCTGGAGCATCTAAAAATAGCTAGGCACACACGGAAAGAACGATTTCACTGAAGTATCGAAATATTTAGTTAGATATAGATCTGAAAATAATTTTGTTGGACCATCAAAATAATTCTTTCTCGCTTGCGCAATGCACAATTGCGACCAATTAGTCCCGCATGAAAAAAACGATTTTACTCAAGAATCTAAAAAGAGCTATAGATACACATGAAAAGAACGATTTTGCTAAAATATCATTAAAAAATTTAGTTAGAGAGAGAGAGAGAGAGAGAGAGAGAGAAAACCGAAAATAATTTTATTGAACCATCAAAATAATCAGTCTTTTTCACTTTCGCAATTAATAGTCTTGCATAGAAAGAATGTCAGAATGACTGTTAAAATATTTAAAAATAAATAGATACGGAAAGAATTTTGCTGCAAAATTGAAAAATTTAGTTACATACATACAGACCTGAAAATAATTTTGTTGGACCTGCAAATTAATTAGAGAGAGAAAAGTTCAAAAAGTTTTGATATTTTAATAATTAATTTAAGCGTTCTAATTATTTTGATGGCTCAACAAAATTTTTCGAAACTTCAACATTTTTCACTACTTTTCACGTTTTTGTCACAGGAAAAATTATAAAATCAGTACTTTATAGATTAAAATAATTATGCTGAATTTCCCATCAAGCTAATTATATAACAAATATGATAATTTTATGATAGTAAAAGAAATTTTAACATTCTAGCAATCAGTTCTTAAGCATCAAATAATTATTTTAACAGTCTAACGTAATTATTTTTAAATTTGTATCTCAAGTTAAATTTGCAAATATTTCAGCAAAATGGTTTTTTTCCGTTGGTTTTTCGCTTATCATGTCGTTGTACAATGATAAATATACATTCCATTATACACGCCATCTATATTTATCTATATTTAAAATACTATCTGCTGTGTGCCCTTTATGCAACATAGCTCATGAGTCTTTACAGAAAAATATCGTACATCGACATGGTGCGCGGATAAGAAAGTTCGTTTAGATGACAGATGATAAAATGTGCGACGGTATCACTTACACACAAACGGTGTTATGTACCCGTGTGCGCTCGCAATATTACCGTTGTGCATAAGCGATCACGTTCCATCGAAGATCGACAATACTTGGGTGCTTCCCGTTTAGTAGGGTTAATGCAAGCCGGTAACGATATTTCCATTTCTGTTTTCCACTTAATCCGCGTCATTGTGTGTCAGCGAGCTCGGTTCTCTGATTAAACTTGTGAGTTGCAGGAAACAAAGGAAAAGAAGTGCACCCAAACGGAATTCTGCCTAAATTAATATGAGATATTAGTACAATATAATATAAAAAGATATATTAATATAATATATATAAAATAAATGATGATTATATAATATTTTGTATCTGTATTAAAGGAGTTTTTTCCACCTTTATCGGTTTAAAGAATAAACAAAAACTATTTGTATGAAAGGTTTATCATATTATATAGCTCTAGTATTGTGTGTGCAGAGTAATTGTAAGTGCACTGTGTAAAACTTTTGTTATACATGAAAAAAGTAAAACTGAAACTTTAAACACATTCCTTTTGAAACCATGTTTTTTCTTGGTAGAAGTGATAACTCAAAAACTAATTAAGATAACCTCTTGGTTTTTTTGCGCATGTCTGGTACTAGAATTAAATTTTTACAAAAAAATTCAGTTTTTATAAACAAAAAATAACAGATTTTTATTAAAAAATTCAATCTTTTTTTAAATGTCGTATATTTTTTATTTTATACAATTAACGTTATTCCAGTGTCAGGGATAATAACATTCATAATTAATAAAAATCACTGGAATTTTATTTTCAGATAATTTGCAGCCATCGTGTAATGTATGGCAGTGTGTTTTTCTACGTAATGATCTTTAATTCAATCGTCATTTAGAAGCATTAAAATGCATCTTCTTCTAAATAAAAAAAATGTTGTGGCCATTTAAATGTTAAATAATTTCGTGCAAAAAACCCGTATCTTTCCATAATAGATTTTCTTTAAAAAATCAGAAAAATAACCTAATTTTACGGTCAATAAAGATAAAAACTTCCTTAAAATCCTTGTAAATATAATCCTTAAAAAATTGTGTTGATTTTATAAATATATTCGAGTTTCTTTGTGCCAAAATATGACATAATTTTGAGATATAAAAATAATGTATTTTAAACGTAAATTGTAAGCTAAATGATAAAACGTATTAATTTAATACACTAAATGTTTAATTTGATTTAATTAAATATACTTCTAAAAATTGCTTACAAATTGTAATAGTGTTATATTTTCCGTGTTATTATATTTATGTTACTTCCTAACATATATATTTATTTTATGTTAAATTAACATAAAAATTTAAGTGAACTGTTTGGTACACGTAAAAATGTAACACCAATTTTCAAACTGTGTAATAAAAGGGGCAGAAATTGGTTTCGCGATTCATCTTTCCTCTCCTTCTGTTTCCGACACATAATTACGTTAGAATCTATTCGCGTTATTCTGTAAGTTTGTAATTCAGTGAGTTTTAAAAGAAATTCACTGGAAAATAATATAATCTTTTCAGAAATGGAAAATTATAAACCAGAAATATCATCTTAAAAATAAAGATTCTTCAATTATGCAATTATATAATAAACGCGTAAAACTATCTAGAACCCAATTAAAATTAGGACCGACTCACGTTTAATCAATTTCACCGTTAGCACGAAAAGTAAATGGATTTTATGTATCTCTGATTGTAAATTACTCGTTGCCGAGTATGTCGCGCGCTTGAACTTCTACGTGATAAATGCTTCTCATTCGTCCGCACAGCTATCGATTTGAGCTAATTCAACTCAGCGCAAATGTCGCTAAAAGTTATGCAAATGAAAAACACCCACTTTCGTTTGTATATATTTTTTTAATAAAACAGAGCAGCGAACACTCGCGCGGCGGTACGAGGCTGCCATTGTCTCGCGATTTCGTCTCTGTTTCTATGCCGTTTTTACGCGACACGTGCGGTCGCCTTCAGTAAGCGCAACTCGGTTTATTTATTAATTATTCGACGATAAATCCTTATTATTAGCTTTCTCCACGAGAAAATTGATTCGGCGCGACGTAAGAAAGTAATAAAAGCTCTGACCTCGTCGTCTCATGCGTTGTCTTATTAAAAATATATACCATATGTCTCGGTAAGCACTCCTGAAAAAGCCTTTTTGAGTCGAGCCACAGTTTCACTTATCCGGCTAGAAGCGATAGTGTTTGAATATTTCATTATACTCATTTATGTGTGAATAAGCGATACTCGAGAAAGAGTACTCGAGAAACGAATGCGTTTTCAATTACGAAATTATTGCGTTTAGTTAACAGACGGGGTGTCTGTTCTGTTAAGCCATATCAATATTTTCACGTATTCATTTGTGTTTTTTGTCAGTGTTCATTCATAGCGATATCTAGTTCATTTAATATAAAAAGCAGGTTCGCGTATGATTGCATATCAAGGATATCGTGCTAATCACATATACATGGAAAGAACGATAAAGAATCTAAAAATTTATATAGCTAATACAGAGCCTGAAAATAATTATTTATATCGTCAAAATAATCATGTAAGACGCTAAAGCATGGTGATAATGTTACAAAATGTTTTGATAATCTAGCAAACAGCTGAGCGTTCTACAGAATTAGTTTAATAATCCAACAAAATTATTTTTAGATCTGTATCTAGTTAAGCTTTTAGATAGCAAGCAAAATTGTTTTTTTTTTTTCAGTTTATATCGAATGATAAATAATATCGACTGCTAACAAGACTAAGTCTGATGAACAACAAGCCTGGTAAACATATAAGTTTAAATTCGTACGAAGAAAATTCTGATTCTAATAATATTTTATAAATATACAAAGATTGCAGACGGATACAGGTACTTAAAACAAAAAAAGCCAATTTCTCTGAAACGTCTAAAAAAGATAGATACAGATCTTCTGAAAATAATTTGTACCATTAAAATAATTATATAGAACGTTCAAGCATGATGGTAATGCTATAAAAAGTTTCGATATTTTAGCAACCAGCTTAAACATTCTATATAATTATTTTAATGATTAAACACAATTATTTTCTGCATCTAAAATTAAATGTTTAGACAAGCAATAAATAATATCAATTACCAATAAAACTGATGAATTTAGTCTGATGAACAACAGTTGAATTTAAAGTAATGTCATAAAAAGAGTAATGATTCTGATATCTTACAATACTAACATAAGAAGATCGCAGACGGACATAGTAGCTACATGGAAGAAACAATTTTGCTGAAATATCTAAAAACTTAGCTAGCTACAGATTTGAAAATAATTTGTACCACCGAAATAATTATGTAAATACAACGTTCAAGCATGAGGATAATGCTGTAAAAAGTTTTGTTAGTTCAGCAAACAGCTTAAGGGTTCTTCATAATTATAGTTTGATAAATTAACAGTTATTTTTAGATCTGTATAGCTACATTTTTAGATGGAAAAATAGCAAAGTCAGTAAAAATGTTTTTTTTTTTTTCATTTATATTGAATAATAATAATATCGATTACCAACAAAATTGAGCCTGATAAACAACAACAGATAAGTTCAAATTCTCACAAAGAATAGTAATTCTAACATTTCTAAGTGTGTAACAAAGGATCACAGTTGTAACTACGTGGAAAAACCAATTTTGCTGAAATATCTAAGAATTTAGTTAGATATAGATCTGAAAATAATCATCTTGAATCATTATAACAATTATATAAATTGCTCAATAATAGTACTGTGAAATGTTTTGACATTCTAGTAATCAGCTTGAGCGTTTTATAACATATTACATTACTATTTTTAAATAATGTAGCCAGAAACTCAATGAAAAACACAGGAACAATAGGAACAGAGAAATAAAATATTTCAACCTATATCAGAAAGCGTCCATTCTATAATAGTATACATGGTTTCTGATAAGTTGAAATTTGTTATTTCCTGTTCCTACTGCCTGTGCTTTTCATTGTATTTCCGGTTTATGAGATCCGCTTCGACCGAATGTAGAATTTCCCTCATTTAGATTTTACATTATTTCTATTTACTTTAACAATAAAATTATTTTCAGACCAGCTAAATTTTTAGATACTTCAACAAAACTATTCTTTCCATTCAGCAAGGAAAATAATGTCAATAATGCTATAAAGAATGAGTGGCATAAACACCAGATAAAATTAAATAGTTAAGTTACTCACAAAGAGCAGTAATTCTAGCACTTTCCGAATGTATGAAGATCGTAGACGAACTTAGTTACACGGAAGGTATTTCAGAATTTAGCTACATCCAAAAATAATAATGTTGAACCATCAAAATAATTGTCCACGATGTTCAAACATGACGATAATTTACAACAAATTTTGACATTTTAATAAGTAACTCCAGTATCATTATTAATTATTTCATCCAACAAAATTGTATTCAGATTATTTAGCTAAATTTTTATAATAGATACTTCAGTAAAACTATTTTTTCTAAATATTGTACATACACATTATACATATGTATCTATTTATCTGCTCAAAATATTTGTAAGATGTGAGTAACTCAGCTAATTGTAAACAGAAACAGTAAACAGAAGCGATTTAAAAATCGTGGGCCTCGGAAATTTAAACGAGACTTTAACGGTACGAGTGAACTGCATAGAAGAAAAAAACGTCTACTCGTGTGAGGCACAATTGGACGCACGCGAGCCACAGCCACGTGTTACGATAATTAAGCGGGGTAATCGATAACGCGACGAATCAATGGCACAACGTCTCGGTTGTAACGGCCAGAAGGACGGACGTGTCCACATAGAGCCACAGAATCTCACCGCATACCTATATTATCCGTTTATACCTTAGGCTAGGAACGTCGTCGCCGTCAATTCATGCCTACGTAAAAAACGAGATTCCCCGCGACGCTGTCCTCGTTTTCCCTGGCTTCTCCCGGTCGTCGCCACGACGCGACGCACTGTGAGGGTGAAGGGAAAACGGCGCGCGACGCGGTGCGGATTCGCGCGAGTTCGCGCCGACGAGTTTACGTGCCGGTCGTCCCGGGATGGCCACCAGGTCGATCGATCCTCTCGCGTTCGCATTCGCGCTCGACTCGCGCTGACGAGGTTGTTAGGTTAGGTCTCGCGCGCGGGGAGCGGCGGGCCATCGAGCGAGTTAACGACGCCGACGTCGTCGTCGTCGTCGACGTATAGGATAAGGCGGACTGCGCGAACGGAAGCGTCCCGCGTTGCGTGGCCACGTCGTCCTCGTGTCTCCTGTCCGACGAAGCGGAATATCGACCGGCCGGTCGCGAATTCGCCGGAGCCGCGCGCGCCAAGGCGACGTGACCGGATATATATATGCCGCGGGTTGAAACGTGACTGCGCGTGTAATATACACCAATTTCCAATCTTCGGTCTGTTCTTTATCCTTGCACCAGACTGCACTAGAATTTGCCTCTTTGCTGTCACTTAAAATATCAAACGTGGGAAGATGAAGCAGTTTTGAACGTCGTACAATTCTGAACGAGATAAGACTTCAACCCAATTTCGAGGTTCAAGTTTTGGTAACCTTGGTCTCATTTTATCTGGAAGATACTCTAACAAAGAGGTACTACAGAAACCTTTTTGGGACGAAATCAAACCTTGAACTTCGAGAAGTGAATTAAAATTTAATCAGAATTGTACCACAGGTCTATTTTTTTACAGCTCAACTAGCGAAGTGGATATGCACGTTTCATTTATTTAGCTAAAGTGAGAAAAAAAAAGTTCTAATGCAGGAGTGAAGGCTCTACGTTTAAAACTATAGCTCTTACATTTATTTCATTTTCAATTCCAGAGAAGTGTATATTAGTTCAGCTGTAATGTAACAAAAAAAAGACCAGCTAATGACTTTTTAAAGTGAACGGGCGTTACAGCCAGAGCGTGCATTAAAGGGAGTGCTACGGTATATACGGAAGCCCTTTCCAGAAAACAGACGTGTCTAAAGGATGTCAAAAAACCTTTCAGGCGTGTATATCTTTCGGGACACCCGCGTCTAAAAGGTGTGTGAGAGACATCACAAAGAGATCCACCAGACAATGCGTATTGTCTGGGTTAAGCAGTCAGACATAAGCAGTAAGCAATCAACATTTTTGAATTCGCTACGGCCTACGTTACCCGCCTTACGGTCTCTACTGCGATTGGCTGGTTCATTTTTCAACACTTACGTTTTACCGTTCAAATTATCTGGCGTGCCATAGCCATTACACGAGTATACATCGGAACTTCAATCCAGGGCACTGTCGCCCGAGCGCGGCGCCCGAAACACCATGGACTCTAACCTCGAAAGAGGCGTCCCTCCTCCTTTCTCTTTGTCTATATCCCTCCTATAACGACGAGAGAGGAAAAAAATCTCGAGAGCCCGCTCGCACTCGCGCACTCGCGCACGCTGACGGAACGGAGCAACGAAATACACCTACCTACAGAGAGGGGTGAGGAGGGGGAGCGGCTATGGTGCCGCGCGCCTATAGGCCGTGGCACGGCCGGCAAGTTACGGCGCACATCCTCCTCGGAGCACCGGCGAACGCCGACTGTCCGCGTCGTCCCGCGCGCGTCGGCAGCATTCACGACGACGTCTACGAGCGGCCAGCTGAGTCGAGAGAACCGCCGCCGCCGCCTCCACCTCCTCCTCCACCGCCACCACCACCACCACCACCGCCGCCGCCGCCGCTGCTGCTGCTGGCCGCCTCCGTGGCTGGCCCCGTCCCCCGTGTTCCGCGCTCGCTACCGGCGGCGAGTACGCGTTCGCGTCCACGCTATTCGTATCTCGATGGCACGGTCCGGCACGATTACGACACACCCGACGCGAGCGGCGCGCCCGCATCCGGAATCACCGACGAAACCACCAGGCCGTGGAGCCGAAAGCTCCCCCGGTTGCGCGCTGGCCGAGAGCACGCGCGAAATACCGCGCTGTATTATGGGGAACGTCGTCCCCCGCGTCTCTCGGTGAGAGTGAGGATCGAACGGAAAGGGGTAGACCGGAAAGGAGAGGAGGCGCGCCGATGAACCACGACGGTTGCGATCGAGTCACTTGCGCCGCCACTGTCGCCGCGCTGCGGCGGGGTGGCGCCACTGCACGCGCGCTGCTTGTCAGGCTGTTTTATCGGCGGTTAACGCGTTACCCTCGGAATTCCTGGAATTCCGTGCTGTATGGCGATTAGTTCGTTCGAATCATTGGAATTCTCGGAGATTCGATAATTTTATAATTACACGCTGCAGAAATGCGATGTTCTGTAATTTGGTTTTTTCTTTTTTTTTTTTTTACTAAGAAAATTAAAAACTTTTTTCATGTTTGATTGTTATTTTTCAAGGAAAAATTAGAATTAAAATCTTGATAAAAGTTTTTTTGTGAGTTTTTTTAATATAAATATCAGAATCGTTCTGAATTTCTGAATAAATGGACTTCTTCTTAATAAATAATTAAAAGATTTCTTAGATTTTTTAAATAGGGTTCGAATCACTTTTCAGAAGTGCCGAAAAAGTATAACGTATACATCTGGAAGTCGATTATTGTTATCTTTAAATGATGTGAAAATTACAAAAATGAGCGAATTTATTGGGATTTATAATTGTATAATGTGTGTTTAACGCCTAGTAAATTTGCTCACTTTTATTCTAAAATAATTTGCTCTGTGTGCAAAAAAATAAATAAAAAACATTTGAAAATGAAATACCAAGCTTTTATTTTGACCCAGGTGGAAAAATTTCGCCAAAATTATTCCACGTTTGAAATACTTTTCAGTAAAATTTCAAAAAAATTTCATTAAAAATTTCAGAGAAATTTCAATTTAATTTCAGTAATTTGTCAATATATGTTAGCTGAAAAATTTACTTTTAACGGAATTTCAGCAAATTTCAGCAATTTCGTTAAAATAATGTTCCAAACCCTGAAATAATTTCAGCAAAATTTTTTACAAAAGATCATCTTATATTAATTTTAATTTACTTTTTATCCTTCTTTTTATCCTTTGCATTTTCATATTATATTAATCAGTATATATGAAGCGCAACTTGAAGATGATCGCTTGAAGGATCATCTCTTGAAAATACGAGTACATATATAATTTTTTCGTTACGGCTCCAATGTACCGATCGATTTTTACAGCATCTCGCTGCAGCTGAATGCTCCATGATGCGTTATTACAATATTACATCAGAAACACCACGATGCTGACGACATAACCGAGCGTGCATGGATTGTAGCCACAACGTCACACTGTTCGAACATATATAAAGCGACCCAGCAAATGATCACATTTGTAGTACGGTACGTGTGCCCACGTGTGTCGTGTCGTATATTGTGTGGTAGTTTGTGCGTGTCCTATACAATACGTGAAGGTGCTTTATATATACACTTACGGAAAATAAGTTTTACACATCGAGAAAATAAAATTCGGAATCTATAAAATTTTATTTTATACTTGACAACTAAACGTCGCTAAAGTTATCGCGATGGGAACCCTCGCGAGATACTTGTTTCTTATCGAAAGGGAAAAAACGGGGTCGCCCGATAACTTTGTAGCGATGTTTAGTTGGCAGTATATAGAATAAAATTTTGTAGATTCCGAATTTTATTTTCTCCGACTTGCATGCACGTGGCATCAAAAGAAGGCGATATTTGGCAAGATGTGCGGAATCTGGGCACTATTCGGGCTGGACAGACAACCTATGACCTGCATCTGTGAGAACTTCGATAAGATTTCACACCGTGGACCAGAAGCATTTAAAATAGAGTTCGATAACAGAGTCAAAGTACGTTTTTCGAACTGTCGAATTTTGAATTCTTTAAAATTTATTATTTTTTCTGTTGATGTTTCTTTTTTTTTTTTTTTCGAAAAAGAGCTACGAGTCTAATATAAATTCGTTTAATATAAAACAAACGTTTCGGTCGGATCATTATTATGTTTTGTATTAAACGAATTTATTAGGCTCGTAGCCCTTCTCTGTATTATTATTTCTTTTCTTTTTTGCAGAATGGATATCTGGGATTTCATCGATTGACTATCGTCGATAGTCTTTATGGAATGCAGCCAATGAGAATCCATAAATATCCACATTTATTTCTCTTGTGTAATGGAGAGATATATAACTGCGAGAGAGTAAATATGAAGCTTCTTCTTACTGCTATCTTCCTTGTGTGTGTTTTGTTAGTCAAAAAATGTTCTGTTGCAGTTACAAAAGCAACATCAATTCGAATACTCTACTAAATGTGACGTGGAAGTAATCCTGCATATGTATACCTACGCTGGTAATAGTGTTGCTCAGTCATTGGACGGTGTATTTACATTTTGTCTGATGGATGTCTTAAAGAGAAGGATACTAATAGCCAGAGATCCATATGGCGTAAGACCTTTGTTCAAATTATATTCGGATGATGGACAACTGGCTATCTGTTCAGAAAGCAAGGTGCATTGATAACAGATTATTTCTTCCCCCCCCCCCCCCCTGATCACTAATCTATAATTGGGACATATAAATCCTAGTGACTGTAATTGGAACAGTTTTCTAATTTTTAAATAATTGTATTTGGAATAATTTTATGTTTTATAATCTTGTTTTTCACAGTTTTGTTTTCTATTTATGTATAATTATAAAGTAAATCATTTTAATCAAGAAAAAGATTCAATACAAGTTGTTATCAGTAAGTTTTAAAAAAAAACTATGTCAATTGCAAAAAATTGTAGTCCATAGGATAAATTTTATTTTATGTTCAAAATCAGCATAAAAAATACAGAAGAATTGGTCAAAGTTATGCATTTAAAATCATTGTCAATCTGTGTCGATATATCATGCTATATTTCTGCTAAGTTTAAGAATTGTAGTTTTTTATATTTTATTCAAAAATTTTGAAACTTCTGAAATTAATAACAAAAAACTTTAGTAAGTTCCAAGGCCCTTATATTCCTTTAGCACAAATTATGTATATGCTTTTGATTACAAATTAAACTCCTTGCTAATTATGCTATTTTATATATACCTATATATATAGTTTTTTATTTACAATATAATGTTTTAGGGTCTGATGGCAATATCGAAACACATAGACAGCAACTGGACACTAAAGCCATTTCTTCCAGGACATTATGAGGAATATGAAATTTTGCAAGATGGTCGAACTAAACTTCTGGAGAGTTGCTGTTATTTCAAACCCGGCGATAAACCTTCATTCCTTCCATATGTCTCTTGGAACGGTGAGATAAATTATGATTGATTCAATTATCATAAAATAAATTTATATATTATAGATAAATTTACCGATTAATGTGCATCCTGTATACCGAAAGTATACAAAAATTTTATATTTTATTTATTACAGCTTTGATTTCAAATGATGTTCATGGCAACATCCGAAAGCTGCTGTCAGCTGCTGTGGAGAAACGATTGATGGCAGATAGACGGATAGGATGTTTATTGTCAGGTGGATTAGATTCTAGCTTAGTTGCTGCTTTACTAGTAAAGCAAGCGAGAGAACATAACTTAAAATACAAAATACAAAGCTTCGCGATAGGTATGGATAATAGCCCAGATATCATCGCTGCTAGACAGGTTCATGAAAACTTTAGCACTTTATTTCTTTTTTCATTGATAATTGCATGAAGGTTGAAATTTCTTATGTATTTTTTTCTTATGTAACAGGTTGCAGAATACATAGGAACTGACCATCACGAAATTATCTTTACGCAGCAGGATATAATTAATGTACTGGACAATGTTATATATTCTTTGGAAATATACGACATTACTACTATTCGCGCTTCAATTGGGTGAACTACTTTATTTGATCTTGCAATTTAGTTTCCAAACTATTTAATGTTACAAATTTGAAAGTCATAGGAAAAGATAATTTTGCATGTAATTTTTTTTTCTTTTCTTACTTTTTTAGACTAAAAAAGATAATCTGCTACATCGTTAAATAAAAAGTACCTTTAATTTATTTTTCATTAGATATAGAAAACGTTTCTTATGGAGATGCTTTATATTTACGATAAAAGTTGTATAATGGTGAAATATGCTGTAATACTGAAATTTTTTACTTATAGGATGTATCTTATTTCAAGATACATAAAACAAAATACCGAAACGACTGTGATCTTTAGTGGAGAAGGTGCGGATGAGTTGGCACAAGGCTACATTTACTTCAGAGATGCGCCTGACGCAATAGACGCACACAACGAATCTCTTAGATTGTTACAGGATATATATTTATACGACGGTTTGAGAGCAGATAGAACAACCTGTGCCTTCAGTTTGGAACTCAGAGTTCCGTTTTTAGATCTTCAGTTCACTAACTATTATTTATCGTTGGAACCTAGTAGTAGACAACCACAAGGTAGAAGATTTAATCGATTTAAACATTAGGTCTATTCTTTTTAGCTGTACTTATTCATTTTTTTTTTTTTCAAAATTAAAACTTTTTTTAAAGAGTCAAGGATTATTGCTTTAAAAAATATACTTATTGTTACTAATGATAAATATTACAAATATAATAAAATTATTCATTAATTTATAAATAAAAATTTTGGTAAATACCACTGGTAAATATTATTTGGTATTTATATACACAGATGGAATTGAAAAGCATTTGTTAAGATCTGCGTTTGACGGAACTGGTTTACTGCCCAACAATATACTTTGGAGACATAAAGAGGGGTTCAGTGATGGTGTAGCTTCCATAAAGAAATCTCTTTTCCAAATAATTCAAGAAATTGTAGAAGATCGCGTTTCAAATGAGGATTTGGAGAACGCGTATACCAAGTATCCCCATTGCACTCCAAGAACGAAGGAAGCATACTACTACAGGTAATAAAATAGAAATATCTTTTTTCAGTAAACTTTCTCATTATTCAACTGAACTGGATAATGTATTATTCTTTTTGCTTTTGTTAGAAATATCTTCGAGTCATATTATAAGGGACAAGCGGAAAGTTTTACACCTTACTTCTGGATGCCACGTTGGGTGAAGGGCGTTACCGATCCTTCTGCGCGATTTATTAAACATTATGCTGCAAACGAAGAAAGTCTGCTTACAACGACTTCAGGAGAAAAATAAAGATTAAGAATATGCCAAATTAAAATGCCAAATCTTATAGGACACGTGAGAACACAATAGGAAATAATAAAAACCTTTAACGGCCTAGCTGAATCTTAGATGCCTTTAGAGTACTTAGAACACTTACATGGAATTGAAGAAATAAACATTTAGTAAACATTCAGTCTACAATCGTTCACTGTGCGCTCAGTATACTGCGTATTTTGATTATATTTGATTAAATATTAATATAAAATATCGAAAGTTTGTGCCTTCGCATATCCTTATATATATATATATATATGGATATATATATATATAATAAAACGTGCAAAAAACAACGATATTCTCTAATATCGAATTATTTCCAATCAATATATTGCTGTATCAATACTGCGTATTTTGATGCATATTGATACAAAATATTGATAGTCTGTGCTTCTCTAGTAGTATATAAATTCACACAGAGAATTATACAAACACCTAAGACCCAGCTAGACCGTTGAAGATTACGAATGTATATATATGTACACTATGATGATTTGAGAAATTAAGATGTTAATGAAGGTGTTTTTATAGAATATATTCTCACTTTGTGCACATTTGTGATTAAATAAAATACATATTGAAAAATATAATTTATTAAAGCAAAATATGTATCGTCACATGGTTGCGTTGACTTTCTATAACTATATTATATTTAAAAATAATATAAATATCTGATAATAATTTAGGACTTGGATTAAATTATTTCAATAAGAAGTACTAAAAAATAGTTATTATCAAAATGAAAGATTATTAAATTTCCTGCATTTTGATTTTTTAATAGTTTGTATACGATTAATAATTACTGAGATACAGCATATATTATCGACTTTAAAATTTTGCAAATAAATTTTTTTGGCAATTATTATCGACCATGAAAATGAAGGCACAAATTGAAAAAAAGAAATCCCGTTTTCAAACGTCTGTATGTCGGTCAATGTTTATTGCGTATAAATTAACAACCCACCATTTCGTAGAAAATTTTCTAAGCTTCAATTTTTATCTAAGGTATTTTTTATCTTGCAGAAATTGAGATATTTAATATAGTGATAACAAGAAAAGCAGCAATAAAAAAAATAAACCTTTTTTTTTTTTTAAGGAAAAAATTGGGAATCATAAAAAGCAATTGTACCCCTGGTGGGACTCGAACCCACAATCCCCGGTTTAGGAGACCGATGCCTTATCCATTAGGCCACAGGGGCTGTTGACGTTCAGATCTTTTTACAAGAGTACATATCGTCAATATTCTGCTTTCATGGAAAATGATAAATTCAAGAAGAATACGTGCGCATGCTATATAAAGATCGGGCGGTATGAGAAATGGTGAAATAGTGGATTTTTCTTTCCGTTAATACCTTTGACTATACAACTATGGACTGCTAGTTACTTCACTCTATCTTTTTCATAAGATAGACAAAGAGACTCGCATAGCAAACATCACGCGTGCCTCTGCCAGTGAAATGGCGAAAAATCGAAATATAAAGTCACATTTTGATGGTAAAACAGGAAGAAAGAGAGAGTTGGAATATGACATTTTACATTATTTTATTAGATTTAGTAAAATGCAGAATCAAAATAAAATATGCATGTGTAAACTTAATACATAATAGTAAAATATAGATAACAAGTGTTAATAAACATATACAATATATATGTTACTTATCTTATAATAGCTATATAAATATAATTTTAATGTCCAAAAAAGAATGTTATTATATTAATAGTGATAGAGAGATAAAAAACGAGACAATATAATATAAAGCAAGAAATGAAAACCAGTTTATTAAACATCAAAATTAATAGAAAAAAAAGAATTAAAACTAGTTTTTTTTATAACAATAATCAATTTAAAAAAATATTTTAATCTTTTTTTATTTCTATAATTTTGTTTTTGTGCGTCATGAAAGCAGATTTCAAATATGTATCTCTTAATTATTTCACTTTAAATACAAGTGTAATTGTACCGCATAAACAGACCAAACAAACATGTTCCAGCCTTCCAGGTTTCACTGTTCATCACTGTTCCAGATTCTAGTTGATTTTCCAACGTGCGGGCGAATGGTTTTTCGCTCTTAAACTTCCGTTTAAAAGTTGTTATCGTTTGTTGTTGTTTATAATACAGATTTATTTTCGAATGATTAGAATTACGGTGATATTAAGTGGCGCAGTTTATATAGCACAAGCAATTTTACAATTTTACATTTTGCCTGTATGCAAAATTACCAACGTGCGTATGATAAGGTTAGGTTAGTTCTAAAACGCCGAATATGATCTTTGCGCGCGCTACTGGATTGCTTTCCAAGTACCTGTATCGTGGGACTCAACGTTGTTTAAATAACGGTAATTATACGAGATTGTTATATAAATCATTGAGATATGCTTACTTGAAAAATGAAAAATTCGCCTTGCCTTACATATCTATCAGCTTTACCTTAGGATCAGTTTTTTTCATATTGGTTAACTTGTAGTTTAGATTAATTTTGCTTGATAATGTAAAAATTATTTTTGTAGCTATAATAAATCACTAAACTAATATAGTTTTGTAGTGGAAACTTTTTAATTTATCAAAATCTTAAATACTAATAATGGTGTGACATATATGTCTACACATTTCTTTCAATGTAAATTATTTAACCTCAATTTAACTTCCTCTATTTTAAAATTTTAAGAATTAAAAAAGAAGATAAGGATTAAATTAAAGAGAGATTAAAATTAATCCACATTAGTGGAAATGAATTAATAAAATATTGTATTATTTTATTAATATACTATAGTATATGTATATATAGAATTAATTCTTAATAATTAGAATATTGAATGTCGAATTTAAGTTGTTTTTATTTTCATCTATGCCAGAGTAAAATGTTCACTTATCAGTTTTAAAATTACTCTGAAAAATCTTTCATTTTACGTAAATTATGCGATTTGCACACCGGCAGAAACACGAAAGGAAGTTAAAAATGAGAAGCACATTGTCTGGCTTGATATGGAGGTGAGCAATTATTATGTATTATATCTAACAGTACAAAAAAGATAATGAAAAAACTTTAAAGCTGGAACTGTATTTTTCAGATGACAGGACTAGAAGTAGAAACATGTCATATTTTGGAAGTTGCATGCTTCATAACAAATGAACAGTTAGAGCTTGCAAGTGATCACTTAAACATAGTTATAAATCAACCGGATAAAGTTTTAGATAATATGTCTGATTGGTGCAAAATACAACACAAAGAGGTAATATTTATTTTTCTTGAAAAATCTCTTTTGTACTACTATAATAATATAATTATTAATTGTTACTAAAATTAATTTTAGAATGGCTTAATTGATGAATGTCGATTGAGTAAGACTACATTGGAGGAAGCACAACAAAGGACATTGAATTTTTTAGAGAATCATATCCCAAAAGGAGCTTGCCCATTGGCTGGAAACTCAGTTTACATGGATCGCATATTCCTGAAAAAGTACATGCCGTTGATTGACAATTACTTGCACTATAGAATTATCGACATCAGTACAATTAAAGATTTGGCTAGGTAAATTTAGATAATCGATACATAACTATAAAAGCGTAACAAATATATTTGCAAATTTGCGTATAAGAACATTATAAAAGCATCAAAATCTGTTTTGACTAAACATGGGAAACTTTCATTAATTTTATTTTTGGCCTAAATTGTTTACTTATATAAGTTTAAATAAATTACAATTTGCACGTTAATTTATTTCGTAGATTGATATATATTTTTTCTTGTTTTAATAAAAATTTTTCTGTTTAGGAGATGGCATCCAAATATAAGTAAAGGAGTTCCAAAAAAACAGCACTCTCACAGGGCTGAACACGACATAAAAGATAGTTTAAATGAGCTTCGTTATTATAGGAAAAATCTATTTGTATCATAAAGTTAAAATAAAAAAATGAGATTGTTAATTTTTTTTATCATCGTCATGATTATAAACAACGTGCAGTTAATGACTACTTGTACATCAAGTTGCGATATACTTTACAAAGAAACAAATACAAATAAATTTTATTTCATGGTTTTGCAGAAAGTACTATGTAAAAAACATGCATGTCAATGTATCAGAATACCTTTTTGGAGAATAGAAAAAAGTATAATATTTCAACTAGAAAAACACAAGACTCGTCGCGTTAGTTTTATGTATTTTAGTATTATATGTACATACATAGATATATATATATATATATACATAAAATGTATAAAATATATTTTAATTTTGAATATGTCATAAATAAATTTTAAATAATAACTAAATAATTATTTAGAGTAATACATAAACACGTATATTACTGAAACGCAAAAACTGGCAGAAAGATTTGTATCGGATTTTAGATAGATCATCTAAATCTCGTAGAAAAAAGTATCTCGATCGGACGAGAACACATAGATACCGCCGACTACGCGTCAGTATGTATGTGCGTCTCTCTCTCGGTTGTAGATCCATGTAGGTCAGTGCGGTGTTGATCAGCGTGGGTGCATTGGGGTGCGGCGCAGGGCACGCGAACGTTAGTCGACGTCGGTGACTATTCGGGGGGGACTGACTGACTGGAGACTGGGAGACGCGATCGGGAGTGATCGAGAATGCTCGCAGCTGGCTACCGCGCGAGAGAGCGAAAGGGTGATGGCGAGTAGCGATGGTAGTGCTGGGTGACAGTGTTGACGATCGCCGCGGATCTTTTTTTTACGGATGGCTCTGTCCGAGGTGCATAATCTGGCCGCGATTATCGGCAGCAATGCTTTCGCCGCTGGCAAGGTGAGGGGACGTTCTCTTTCTCAACACATATATATATATCTGTAATACATACATTCTTGTACCTTCGTCGATCTGAAATTTGGAAGGTGACGGAAGTATGTATCTATACGTTGTGTGTGCCGACGGTTTTTTTAGTCTAGCTACACCGCGTTTACACTCTCTACACTCGTAATGACATAAGCATGTATACTCGGGCGTCGCGGAGGGAAAAAGGAAGAGGAGGAGAGGTTGCGTGAAATCGCGGCTAGGAAGAACGGACCGGTCGCTCCGCCGCACGTTCGACAAGGAAGGCGAAAGGGTGCGATCCGCATTTGTTTGTACTCGTCCATGTACCGTTAATACGGAAACTGGGCGAGCGAAAACGCCCACGGGATGAGACCCGTTTTGCTCGGGTATCATAATTTCCGCGGGTGTGCAAATGGTGACGATATTCGCTCGCCGATCGCCGACGAGCGAGGATACTCGCGCGTATTATTGGATCTGCTCTCGGTACGCTCGTTGCTGCCTGTCCCGTCCTGTTGTGTTGTTTGCCTATATCTATACTATGTGTGTGTGTGTGTGTGTGTGTTCTGCGTGTGTGATGCGTGCGTGTGCGTTTTTGCGCGCCTGTGTCGCGACCCCGATCGTGACAGCGATAGCCTCGACCATCGTGCGCTCTCTCTCGCGTTCGATTCGTTATTAAGATTCCATCGTCATCACGGCTCGCCGCGACGTAGTCGCGTAACATTCCCGAGCCGCCCTCGAGTCGCCGCCGTTCGAAAACAATCGATAGACGTCTCTCTCTTTCTTCGTCGCCGCGCGACTCCGTCCCCCGCTGGCCTCTCGAGAGCGAGCGAGAACGAGTGCCGGGAGTCACGGTCGCCCGTTGAATCGCGCCGCACGTCGTCATCGCGACGCGTGCCTCGAATATGAGGCGAATATGAGATCTTACACGACGATGACTTGCTTTCTGTAGAATAACGAGACCGAGCACGGTGCCAATATGTTGGAAGTACCACGGAAAGTTTACTCTAGAGACGTGCACGGTGTGGAGTACAATCATTGGAGCTATGACTTAACGGGTTGCGGCACAAAAAGAAACGTAAGTAAAAAGTGCTTTTTTTACCACTGCATTGGACCGCATAACATTTTTTTTGCTTTTGCTAAATATTAAACACACACAGCCATATCTATTTTGTGTTAGGTTTGTTTCTTTCAGCTGACTTTCTGTATAGTATATCTTTCTTCATTTCCTTTTGACGTTGAGGAAAAAAAGAAAGATAAACTGTGCAAAAAATTTAGTTAAAAAGGATAAGTTATAAGTGCACAGAGTGTACACTAGTTTAATTATAAAATATAGATCTAAGATGTTATATATATATATATATATATATATATATATACTTGTTTTTTTTATCTCTACACACTAGAATTTTTTGTTTCTACAAAATTTTAAATATACTTATTTACTTTAGGTCTGTTTTATATAACTGAATTAGTTGTATACTTTCTATCCTTTCTGAGTGAAATAGATGGTAATAGTATGTGTTTAAAATTTGATGAAAGCAGGAAGGAAGGTTCTGATGTAGTCTAATGCAAGAATAAAATATAAAACTTTTAAATACAAAGAGTGTAACCAGTTTAATTTTAATGTACAGCCCTAATATCTCATATTTGTTTTTGTTCCTGCACTAAAAGCTTTCTTCTTGCTTAACCCATTTTATTTTTTTCTATTTCTACAGCTGAACCTGTGTCATACTTTTTGTACTTAAAGTGAAATAGATATTCTAAATTTCATTAAAGCAAGAAAGAAAATTCTAATGTAATTTAATGGAAAAGTAAAGAGCAAATCTCTTTTGAGTAGAGAGTATACTAGTCAGGCTATAAAAAAAAACAGATCTGAGATTTTGATGTGTAAGATTGCCTCAATCTCTTTGTATATACAACAGTTTTATGTTTTTATTGTTGCACTAAACTACCCTAGAACTTTTTTCTGGCTTTTATCAAATTTCAAGCATGTACTATCTCAAATTTTAAGTATACTAATTTTAAACTTAAATATAAAAAGTGTTCACTGTGGATTCTCTTCAGCAAGAATCACAGATAACACAGAGTATCATAAAATAACTTACCGTTGGTGCTTTCCATTTAGTAACACAAATTAATACAAACATCATTCTCTTTTCCTTGTTATTCATGTGTAACAAAAACAGAACAACACTCGTGTCAACTTGTATCATCAAATGGAAAGCACCAACAATGAATCATTTTATCTCTGTGCTAATATTAACAAACAACAAGGATGTAATAAATTCACTGTAACACTATATCACTTGTGTCTTACCCTAATTTAGCTGTAAAAACAGATCTAACATCTCCTAATGGATTATTAATATCATGCATTCAATTGCGATTTGTTTAGATGAATATCGAAGACGAGGATAGTCAAGACTTAAACAATCCCATGATCAACGACTTGGTATCAAAGATTCTCGACGAAGATTCTATTACTATTGACACCTGTCATAATAATTACAACAGTGGAAGTACTCATTATCAGACGGATTACGCCAATTCTTACTCCAATCAAGTCGCTGACAGTTTGGACTACCTGACCGATGTAGATCATTTGATCACTCGTTATCCGCTGTCCAGCAAGTTACACAACATTCACAATAATGTCAAGAGCGAGTACCGTCATTCCAACAATCTCTGCAACGACCTGAAAACACTGAATCTCAGTACGTGCGTGCGACAGTCCGTGGAGCAGAGCAATGCGTGCAGCAACGATATCTTGCCAAGCGCATACTCGTCTGATCCACGATCGGTGCACATTGTACACTCCAACGATGGTGGCATGTACACGAGTGGGAGCAGCATGCCATTGTGCAATGATCTGTTAACGACTACGAGCGGAGCGAATTATAGTAAACAGTCGAACAACTGGACGGAACCCCTCCAGTTGACTCCATCGATGGGATGCCGAGCCGAGCTGACAGGGAACTACTCGCGAATCTCAAATTGCGCTAAACCGGATCTCAATTTTAATGTCACCGCGTTAACCCTGGCTCTGGATTCACCGAACTCCGTTCCCATCAGCGAGTTCGAGTACCATAACAGCGTGAGGCAGAACGCATCGTCTAATTCGTACAGTAATTCTATGGTCAACATGCACGACATGTACGGTGTTACCGGTAACCCTAGCCAGGGTCCCGGCTACAGACCCAACTCGGCGATGACCGATCTAAGCGTTGATTCCGGCTTCTTGTCGAACTCACCGTTACAACATTTCTCGCCTGCCGATACGACTTTGCACACCTGTTTTGGGAGTGGTATGCAACGCAACGGCATCGGTGACTTCAAGGACGTTCATGATACTACTAGATTAAATATGACGAGTATCAACATACCTAACGAGCAGATTCAGTTCTTGCAATCACAAGCACGTAGCTACAAACTGGATCAAGCAGTGGACCAAGATTACAAAAACTTAATCGATTATTATCCTCCCGGTACAAACAGCTTTGTCACATCCTCGGCGAGTAACTTAGACACGAACGAGAACGTTTGTTTCCCTAGCGACTGTAGAATCGATAATAGCCTGTTAAAGATGATTAATCCAAAATCAAAGTCCATTGAAACCAAAACTTATTCACCCATAGGATTTCCAAAAAATCTGAGTTCGCGCAACTTGTATCAGCCTATTGCTAAATACGGCTGTCACAATTATCAACAGTACACTGCCAACAGTGGCGACACTTTGAAGATACTGCAGCAAAATTCCACGTTTTATCACAACGATTTAAAGCAGCCTAAAGTCAACGCGTACAAATTGGACGGATTTGATATGACTAAAGAGATCGCGTTCCCCTCGGGAAGTCATTTGACCGACCATGTCACTGGATCTACAATGGACAAAGATGCCTTTAATCATATTTTGAAACAACGACACCATATATCGAAAATACAGAGCATTCCAGCTGGGATTCCACCTCCTGATATCATTTTTAACTCGGGAATGATGTCGAACACAAATACCGTGAGATCTGGAGCGTTTCCATCGGTGATGCCAGTTCCTGTTCCTGTACCGGTTCATCCTGTACCACGACTATTTTCCGCTCTTTACGGGGGAAACTTGAGCTTTAGAAATGGCAGCGGCGCGGCCAGGAAGACAGGACCCTCAAGTATATTGCATTTTAATCTTGAACAAACATATGAACAATTCAAGCAGTTGGAAAAGGAGCGCAAGAAATGCGAGGCTGGATTGGCCGCACATTTCCCGGGGAAACGAGTAACCAGCGCAAATAACATACCCATCCCACGTCTTCAGGGAAATCCATCGAGGGTGGATCGTTTGATAATCGATTATTTGAGGGAACACGCTCGTGTCATTACATTGATAGCAAAGGTGAATAAATAATATCGTATGTAAAGACATTTTCCTGTAAATAGGAATAATTATTTCTAATTACTTTTTTTCTTTATATATTATGCAACATATAAAATATATTTTTATTTTAATCCTCACCTTTTTCAACTTAGTTCACATTTTCTCTATATTTACATTTTTGTTTTTTTGTCACTTAACATCTTGTTTTTTTATGTCTTCGTTTTTCCTTATCTAAAATTTCTATACATAATGTATAGTTTATTAAATATGTATATAACTTTTGTAAACCTTTATGGAATAGATGGAACGCTTACGCGGGACCACGATGAATCAACGTGTACACAAAGCCATGGAATATTGGCTGGAAGCTATTAAATACGTTCAAGAGTGCCGCAAGCAAGAGATCACGAATGCTATCAAACGTCAGAAAGAGAATCTACATTGCATTGTAGCGTATGATGACAATGGTGAGTGTTACGGTTAATCAAAGATTCTTGTAAATATTTTTAGAAAGAATGCGATACCACTTGAATTGACAACTAATTTTCAAAAGTAGATTTCTTATGAGCGATTAGTTTATCTTTTGAATAAATTCTCGAAAAATCTATCTTTATTGTGAAGTGATAAAAAAGTAAATAATAAGATAGTTTTTGTCATTTTCCAAGCGTTTACTGATTTAAGTTTTACAGTTAAAACTGATAACTTATAATTACAATTACAATTTTAAAATTCTCTAAAAATTTGTTTTAAAAATGACAAGATTATTTCTTAAAATATATTTATATTACTCTTCAGAGAAGACAGCAATTCTGTACACTGATATGAGAAAAAAGTGTTTGATAGTTATGTTTATAAGTACATGTTATTATGAAACCAAACATTTCTCTTAGCATAAAATTTTTTTATTTAATTTAAGAAAGAACAAAAATCATATCAAAAGTTATCTAATTTGAATATGCAGCAATCAAATATTTAATATTAAAAATCGGAACTTATAATATTTTTAACATCATATGCATGTGTAGATATTCTGACTTTGGCTGGAAGCGTTCACGAATTGACGAAGGCATCGCGTTACGCGCGAACTGGTATGTATAACGCTCTTCAAGCTACACTACTTTATGACTTGGACATAGAGAAGAAAGTCATCCAGACTTCTAAGGATCCAGTCTTAGAGGCAAAAATCGATGGCGAAAGACAAACGAAAGACGGAACCAACGATTACACAAGCAATACCTAGCAAACTTG
This sequence comes from Cyphomyrmex costatus, assembly GCF_001594065.2. Taxonomy (NCBI): domain Eukaryota; kingdom Metazoa; phylum Arthropoda; class Insecta; order Hymenoptera; family Formicidae; genus Cyphomyrmex; species Cyphomyrmex costatus. The sequence goes on along the minus strand of NW_017277148.1, from coordinate 267,307 downwards.
CGCTGAATCCGCTTGGTACCGCTCATCTTAAAGTACGAGAGAGTCCAGCAGCTTTTTACTTACGTACTACGTATTACGTTTTTGAAAAGCTTTTGCTGGTATTTACGATTAATTTTACTGTTGAAACAAAATGCCGCCCATTAAATTCAAAACTTTCACTCGCGATTCACACGAGGTAAATACACACGAATGAATTAAAAGCGTTAAAACAGACATTTGGAAACGCGTGCGACTTTTTACAGGTTATTAATAACTCCATAGTTTTCTACCGTACGTATTTTAATGCTTACGACAGTGTGTAATCGACTTAGCTTTTCAAGAACACCGATTTAGATACGAGAGAGTTTCGCTGAACTGCCTATCCTTTATCGGTTTATCTCTGTCGCGTGTCAAACAAAACAAAAATATATATATATCGCTTTTTCCTCGACGCCAAATGGAAATAAACCGAGAGCAGTGTCGATCGTGTTTGAACCGGTGAGCAGCTGCTAGCTTTGAAATCGTTGACGATTCATGACTCGCAACAAGAACGAGATTGCTCAGATGTATTACATCCTTTAGAAATATGATAGAAAAGAAGTCGTTCTTTGTACAATTACTCGTTTATATATACGTATCCTAAGTTAAATGAGATATAGATAGGCAGAGAACGCCGATGTACTCGTTCAAAAAAATGTTCGGCAGTAACTCGTTAGATTAGCTCAATGTGGCCTTCCTTGAATGTGTGACCCATAATGTGGTAGTAGATGTTCCAGGATTTGAATATTTCTCGCGAAGTGTAAGTGCGATATTTAATCGCATGCAACACGAGCTTATATATATGTAGCTTTTATATATATATATATATATATAGTATGTATATAAAAGCTTCAATATATATATGTATATTAAAATGTTGTTTACATAGTACTAATGTCAGACTTTTCACTACTAATATCGCTGCGGATGTATTCTCACTTTACGAATACAAAAAAGAATGATATATACGACACGCACATGCGCGAACTAATCGTCTACATTTTCACAGGTATACGCACAATGACATCAAGCTACACCCGCACATAAAACATTTGCACAGTATATACATACTTAAATATGTATATGTGCGTATATCACGTGTATATACACATATACATAATATTATTTTATGTCGTTGCTGTGTGTTGCTGTTCCTGCTTTACAAAAGTCACTTATTGTTATTTATGTATCAGAGAGAGCGGAGCGACTAACGTATCGCGATAAAATCGCGAATAATACGCCGAACGCATATCTGTAACAGATGCTAATTAATATCTAAAGTTTCTATTATCTGGCATTTAATTACGCGAAAGAATAATCGAGATTAATAAATCTTTGCGCGCGTGCTTTTATCTCTTTCGTGATAACCGTATCGCGTGTTAACTGTAAACAGCTCAAATTGTTTTAAATTTACCTTTCCAAAATATGAATCTAAAACAATTTGGAAATAAGCTTATCGTGGAACTCAGTCCTTAATCGACCACACGAACCGTACGGTTGTTCGGTTTTTCATCTATTTCTCTTTTTCAAAATGTGTGAACACGAAGATTCACGCGTGTTTTACGAACGTCCGAATATAAAAGTCTAGCGTAATACCACACATCGCGTGTTAAGAGCATTAAAAATACATAGATATGTGTTTGACAATCCCTTTTAAACTGCATGCGATATTATTGCGAACTTATGCATGCGCATGCACACGCATGTACACAATCGTGCGCATACAAACACGTATACTTGTCAATATTTTGAAACTAGAATAAACAAGCATTCTGGCTATAAAATGGGAACAGAACAATGTATGGTCGTTACGAAAGCTACAATTGAGAAAGGCTCAGATTAAAAAACAATTAATTGACAGGATTGGTTTTAAATGTAAAATTACTTTTTAAAAGATTTTATTTTACAACGCGAATTGCTCTTGAATTGATGTTTAATAAAACAATGACGATTTTAAAATCAGTTTCGATTGCTGTTAGTCTCAGAGATTTTACGGTGTTTTAATTATTACAAATTAATATTTTTCCATTGCCATTTTTGGCTGACAAGAGGAATCCCAGAAATAGTACTTTTAGATTTAGATATTAATTTTTTTATAACTTTATCAAATGTCAAAGAAGAGATTCCGTGTTTGGCAATTTTTCCATATAGGCGTTAGTTTTCGAGTTTTTAAATTTCGAAAATCACCCTTCGGGCGACATAGATGAACCGTTTCATTAATATGCTTCGTAAACAATACGGCTAGCTCAGGTTAAGTACTGGCATTGAAAATCAAAGGATGCAAATTCGATCCAGAATAAACCAGTTTCGATATCGACCCAAAATTTCTGGGATTCTTCTTGTAAGATTGAAATTTTAGCTCAAGTTGAATTTATATTACATATGGTATATTACCATACATTTTTTAACATTATAGAATTAAAAAGCTATTCATTATATTGTAAACTGGTTTAAAATGTATTCTTTTGAGTAGGATATTAGTTATTCTAGTTTCACAAGTAATGAATACAATGATTTTATATGTATATGTAAACGGCTGTTTTTGACCAACGGCATTTATATTTCTATTATTTTTATTAAACAGATTTTTTCTTAATCAAAATAACGTCCATCGTTGATTTCAATATATGTTCTTTTTTTTTATCTGAGAAATTTTGCATTAATATGACAATTGCATTGAAAAATTCAAATAATGAAAAGTGTCAAACATAATCTTAGGTAGTGAGCTAACATTCCTGAAAGAAAACGCCGTTCGTCGAAGACACCTTGCGTATTGTATGCATACGTATGTGTATCCGTGCTCGTCGCAATAAAGCAGTATAAGTGCGCCGCGTCCGTATTATGTAAATAAAGAAAGCGATGTCACAATATAGTCGAAAATATGGTAGGAACTGACCAATGTTCGAGGCGCGAGACTGTTAAACTATGATTACCATATACATATATATTATATCATAAAAACGACATACATGCATACATAGACCAACATTTATATAAATTTTCACAACGACAAAGCTGCAAATTGATAGTTTAAAATTGAGAGAGGACAAAGAGAGGTATAGTCAATTTCTCTAAACACTTTTCTTAAAATTGGAACTTAGATAATTACAAATTATAAATTCTTTCCATCTTAAACTATCAATTCCAATTCGACCTAAGAAATGAAATGCTTGTCTTATGTATATATGTCGTCGTCTGAAACTTAAAAACGATGCTTCTGCGGTGACGCACTTCTCGAGCACTCGTGATAACGATCGTATCGTTATTCGACAACGTTGTATCGAAACTCATATCTCTCGTCGTAGATAAACTCGCGAATCACGTCCGCCATTAAATATCGTGAAAGTATTTCTCTAAACGGCTTGTAAGATTAATGTTAAATTGATGGTAGCGTGTTAAATTACGATCGATACGTACTCGGAGCTATCAACGGTATAGTCGATCCGTAGTTATTTTTCTAGTTAGTTTTTCTGTCCTACTTAAAAAGAGACTCGTCGTGAGACCGCTACTTGCGATATATATAATTTGTTACTTGCGACTTGCGTTTATAGAGTTATTGATTTGACGCGACCACTTTGCCATGTCCTAAAGTGGCAGAAGCTTTTGTAGACGATCAGTATTTATACGTTGAAAACTGAGATATGTTGATTAATTTCTAAAGTTTTAATGAATTTGTTACTTTTTTTTTTTTTTTATTGAGACTTCAAGTCCGGTTCAGTTCTTTTTTTACTTACACGTTATGTAAACTTTATAGTTGACTTGTAGTTGTTTGATGTTTTAATCGTTCAATTGTTCCTATATAGAGAAGATTTAGAGAAATTCTATGTACTAAACTATTAGACTTGGCTAGTCGAGCGTATGTAGTATCGAGGTCCTTTTCGACTTACACTGTCTACATCGTATTTTTTCGTTCTTCCTAAATAGCTAGATACTGCTTTCGAATTCGCCTAAGCAGCTTTAAGTGATGGGGTAAAGCTGAAATCATAGGGCCTCGTGCTATGCTCATTACGAATTTTACCATATTATGTGTTTCAGCGCGTAGCGTTATTTATTATATAAATTTATTATTCGTTCGCTTATTAATATACAATTTCGGATACTCCTTTTGCATTGACACTACGATATTGTACCTCGAATTTAGTAATAGCTAGAGACCAGCGTGTATAGATATTTGAAGGAGCTTTTGTTCTGTCGATAGATAATGGGGTTAAGCGAGACCAGGCGATGGTTTTCGTTTGCGTATAATACCACGTACTGGATTCTGTGCGTGTATCACAATTTACATGTATTCGGCGTAGCGAGAACAAATGTGTAGGCAAGGTAATACTGCGAGCAACAATGCGAAGTGAAAATCGTGGTGTAATGTTATCAAAATGTACAGGACTCCTATTTTGACTGTATTATCTTTTATAGGCCGATGTATAATAATGTGAAAATGAGAGCTTTTCATAAAATGGAAGGAAGTCTTTTTTTTTTATGATTCTCACAACGTAGCGATTTTCATTGAGCAAGTCTTTTGTATTACGTCCCTTATACCAATTTTCGTCTCGCTGTTTAAAGAAGAAATTGTCCTTTTAATAATAATTTTAACATCATATTTATTGTTTTGCATTATATTAATTTTTTTGCTTTTAACTTTGCCGAAGTTAGAACAGGTTTTAATAAATTTTAATATCCATTAATAGTTTAAGGATATCGACTTCAATGGCCGTAAGATAATATAGTAAAAATGGGACATACCGTATACGTATAAACGACACACAAACACACAATATAAACACATGTGTTGATATATTATAGATTTATATGTATGCGTGTTAGAAATCGTTCTCGCCCTTTTCACACAATGAAGGGACAAAGTGCGTCGGCCTATACATCGCGACTTTGCGATCGCTGTGAGCGAGAATATACATAAGAAAATATATCGAGAGCTTCTTAGATAAAGCTAGGGAACAATGTACGGCTCTATCTCTTGTCTTTCTTTCTCTCTCATTTCTCCGCGGCCTTCGTGCGAAGAGGAGGAATTGAGGTCTAATATTGAAGCTCGTAGATATTCAAGCTCCGTCATCGATCGATATCTGCACTTGTTTCTCCCCGATCGTGTTGGGAATCGCGTACGAATAGCATATGGAGCAAGGTAGACGGAATTTTAGCGCAATTTGGATAGATCGTTTATTATAGACGCGTTGTCGGCCCGTTAGATGACAATTCAAATTAGCGCGGATAAGCTCAGGTCATGAGAAGCTTCCTGATGTTTAGACCTTAACGATGTTAGACACTTACATTAGTTACGAGATTCGACGGCACGTTCGCCCCCTGCCACGAAACAATTCTTCCCGTCGCGTTGTTTGTTGTTTTCTGTTTCATATTGTTGTACATATAGCTACGTAAGAGCGTCAGGGATCGGGAAATCGGCCACGATCTCGCAGAGTTCAGACTCATGGAATCTGCTGATATCCTCAGGTTTGTCCTTTCTGGCTGAACTTCTTGCGCAGTTCGTCTCATAGATCTTTTCTTTTTTTCTTCAATATGGATAAAAAAGAAAGAAAGAAAGATGAATCGCGCAAGAAGTTCAGCTAAAAAGAAGAGATCTAACGAGACGCGGTGAAAATGTCTTCGATTTCTTTTTTTTTTTTCCTCTCTTTTTACGTCCACGACATGGGAAACTGAACTTACCGAGATCGTGCCGGTTTCTAGTGCCCAGGCAAAAATTGACCAGGGTCGGTAATTAGGCAACCAGCGTAATTTCAACGTGAAACGCGAGAATGAAGGCGTTTAGTTGGCCGTCTGTGAGGAATGGTGCCGTCTTGCCGGCCGGTTTACTCGTAACACACATCGCCGCTTATTTTACATGGACATACCGCTTAGATAAGCAATAGGTACGTCTACTCTACGCGAAGAGAAAGAAAAGAAGAAGGTGCAAGCTCGCGCGTAGATATTAGTCGTTCGTCTTAGAGACACATACGCGACTCGTCAGCCGGTTTACATGTTTAGAATTCGCGCTCGTATCTCGCGAAATGATGCCACTTCTAATTATAGCGCGTATTAGGCTCACTGAAAATCCTCGATTAAACTCGTCGACGAGAGTCCGCAATGCGAGTCACGTGGACGTTGCCGTAAGGTATAATCGGCGTTAGAACGGTTGACGGATTTTGCTTCAAATGGATGACAAATTAGTATCTGTGTAAATTAGAAATGATTGAAACGTTAATTATAATTGATTATATAATATATTAATATTATATTATTAAAATTTATATAATATACTAATATAATTATATATTATGAATATTATATATATAATATAATTATATAATATAAATTAGCATCGCGTACACACAATCTTCAGTACATTTAATATTCCAATAACTTAGTCATGCGTTTTTGTTTTATATACATGAGAATAGATTGGTGGAAGTTACCTATAAATAGAAGGTTTCGCCGTTCTTACATCGATTGTACAATCAAATGACTCCGATGGGTTTAACTTCGCGGATAGAATTTAACGTTTCGACAGAATCGAAGGGTTTACTTTTCCAAACTCTTAAATCCGAAAGCTAATGAGATTCCTCTAAGAAAAATAAAAAATCTCGAATAACTACGGGTTTTCCACAGTTGATAATATTTTTTTTTTAATTTGACTCGTGAAACGTACATTTGAAAGATCATTTGGTTTTAAGATTTGGAGACGAGTTCTTCGATTCGCCTAAGGATGTAACTTACAAACTGCTGCTTGTCTATATATACGTATATATATATATATATATATACATATGAATGTAATCTACAGATATTCGCGTCCGTTAGATTTTAAGAAACGAAACTTTTCGATTAGAGTTCCTAACGATGTGTTAGACAGTCGCGAATCCATTTTCAACCGCAATGATGTTGGATCAACGAATTAGCCGAGCGACTACGCATCTTAGTTTCTTGTGTCTCATTATAATCTAGACTCGATTAAGAAAAGACGCGGTTAAACCCAGTTGGAGCAGTCTGGCTCTCTTGCGGCACGTCCCGCGGGAAACGCGGCGCGAGCAAAGGCGAATATCGATCCTCTTCCCGCTCGTGAAATTAAATGTAACTCAAGAAGACAATCGTGTCACTCCGCTTCGAGGCGTCATGTGCAATTCAGGGTAACAGGGGGAATGAAAAAGAAAAGAGGATGAAGCGTGTGAACGGGGCATCACAGCCTACGTCACGTCGACGAGATCGAGCGGAGGTGCTCGGTTTGCGGACCATTAAACAAAGGATACTGTACAACGATTACGCTACAATAATATTTAATGTACCTCTAGATGGAAAAACGGGACTTGCGATGGATCTCGCGCGACCGCGAAACTGATCGTTTAGGATTTAGTCGCACGCTCACCCCGGATTTGGGGGAAGCATGCAGTCGAGATCCCTCGCGCGTATCCCGGGATATAGTAATCGTTTCCCATGTATTTTATTAGAGCTCCGACGCGTTTGGTACGAATTTATCGGGATGATTTACCTAAATCTTACTTCTCCTCTTCAAATATACGTAACCTTCAGCCGCGATCCGAAGGGTTTTCGAGCGCCACTGTGTGCGAATACCTAAGTGGTTAAATACGCACGTATAGCGCAAAACTCCTTCGGGAGGGAATAGTCCTCCGTTCCGCGAGGCGAAACTACGTTATAGATTTTGACGAGGGACGTACACTCTGAAAAGTATGAATGTCGATTTAATGCCGTACGGTGTTTCTATAATTCTCACCATGGGTTTTAAAGGGTTTTTAATTTACACCATGTTGGTGTTACTTAACATCAATGTAGTATTTATATCAACACCAACATATGGTGAGGCTTATACAAATATTGGTGTTGATTAACATCAATTCCAAAATGGGAGAGAATTTAAAAGTACCACCGCCTTCAAAATCCTGCCTTTTGATCTTTTGTTTAATGTCTCGACACATTGATAGAGCTTTACTTTGGGTGTTTTGACAGATTAAAAAGTACTAAGGATTAGGTATAATGGATTGAAAAAAATTAACTTAATTCTATCCTCGAAATCTCATACACATCAGTATATTCTGTTCCAATTGAATCGTGCACAATGCTGCACTTTGTACATTCCTGTGTACGTTTGTCAATATGGGTTAGTAGTAGGAAAGCACCCATTAACATCAACATGATGAGAATTATATGTATAGTGTTAAATCCGCATCCATATATTTTAGAACGCGGTCCCTTTAAAATGACTTCAGTCTTTTAACGATGCTCGAAGTTTCGTCTTCACTTACTTCGTTTCCTCGCGTTCGCACGCGTATAGCAGAGATGATTTAGACGCAACGAAAGGCAGGCTAGGCATAGTTTTCATCAACGTGTTATCCGTTGGCTTTCTCGTGTCTCTCGCGTGTGCGAGATAAAATTGCAGGATCCATCGTTTCCTGTAATCTACGCCAGGAACATCGCCGAACTGCCGCGAACTATCTCGCGGACCGCGCGAGCACGAGCGTGTTACCGCGATTGTTATTTTTATATTTAACCGTAAGACTTTCTATAGCGAACGATTCAATGGTTGTACCTTCGCGACGAATGGAAAGTTAAATAATGAAGGGGGAAAAAAAAAAAAGATACGAAAGGCAGAGCCGTGGAAATTGACGAATGCGCGGCGACTAAGGGATCCCCTTACAGAAGTAAAATTTAACCCGGTAAGCGCTAACAGCGTTTACCTGGTAAACTAACAGTAACATTACGTCAATATAATTTCCCATCAATATAATGTAAATATAATATAATACACATTGTTACGTAACGATTATATTGTTGAGTAGGAAATTATAACTTGTTGTTATGCCTAAGAAAATTGAAAAGCACAGGCAAAACTCAGACAAGTCTTAAAAAAAAAAAGGGACTAAAATGTAGAAGATATCCGCAAGACTCTTAAAGACGCCTTTTATGACTAAACGTTCAAACACATGTTAATGATGTCTTTAGGACCTCTTATGTTCGCATTTGAGATTATATTGTTTTCTGAGAAAAACAGAGATTAAGTGTCAACCTATCAAAAAATGTGTAATTACACTGTAAAAAAAAGTTTTTTCTGTGTCTAATATTTATTTAAATCGTACCAAGTAAACATTTCCATATTTCAAAAATAAATATTTACTAAACGTAAACATATATTATTTAAGTACTACTTTCTTCTTTTTAAATAATTATTTATTTACAGTAAAGAAATGTTTACTTAGTACTATTCAAGAAAATATTACTCATATTTAGGAAATCTTTTTTAGTGCAGATACACACGATTTTTGATTGGCTGAAATTGGTTGAAATCTGTTGTTTCCTTGTCTATATGCTTTTTAATTGTGCATTAGGCTTTTCTGTTAGTTTGTGTTCATTGGAAATTCTGGTCAATTTGCTATTAAAAGGTAGTGCTTAATTACTTATTTTGAGTATTAAAAGCATTGTTGTACATTACTTTTAACATTCAAAATATATATAATTAATCTACTTCCCGTATATTTTTCTGTAAGAGTCGTTCGCTTTCTTATCGATCTCTTCGCCGCAGTTTTAAAAAAAAATCTCGCTGATTTCCACGTCCTCATTGCGGTATGCCTTAAGTGTGTCAACGTTAATCATGTCGACTGCGTATAGCATCTTCGTGTTGTTGTCATTGTCGTTGTTGTCGCCATAACTGTTCATCACTCCTATTCTTCGCGCGACCCGTTTTTCTAATCACGATGATTCCCCAGCGACGGTTTTATCAATTTTTATCCTATACCCCGACACATATCGTGAAGAAAACGATATCGCAGATAATACGCGCGCCTCTTCTCGAAGCTTACGTTTACGACGTCCTACACACAATCTCTCTTTCTCTCTCTCTCTCGAAGACGTCCGCGTCCAGGATCTCACGATCACCGAATATCTCTTCTCCTCGAGATTCCGCGTCTCTTCCTCTTCTCCGTTGGAAGCGAATCTTCCAAACGGAGAATTTAAAACGGAAATATTTTCGTAACGCTTTTATTAGCCCCTCATTCCGCGCGTACGTAACCCCCGGCGTTACGGCGATGCGCAACGTTTGAAAATATACGATCGGCCGACCAAGAGCGAATTCTCGAGGCTCTCCGCGAAACTTTAATGCTTCTAGGCTGTGAACTCGTAACCGAGAACTCTATCGCGCGTTATTATCGAAACCAATGACAATCTTTCTTCAAGTAAAAAGTCGAAAGCGAGAGGGAAAGGTATGCGAAAAAAAAAAAAAGAAAAAAATTTTTTAATGGATGAAAGAGAAGATTCGCGTTAAAAGATGGAGAACATTCGGATATTCTTCCTCGTCCCATTCGCGATACTTTTACGCAATATATTATATTATCGATATATAACGATGTTTATCCGTTTCGCCAACGCTGGCTGTCTTATCGATAGCGGGCGCATTTCAATTTTTAAATGAGCAAAACCAAGGAAAAAAAAATAGAAGAAACGTACGTTAAGGTCTCGGGATAGATGCGTAGGACGCGAGGAAGCCGAGACTGGGAAAACCTTTTTTTCTTTTTCTTGTATACACACGCGCGTTTCAGCACTGCAGGTCGTACCGAGAGACGGCGTAATAATATTTAATGATAATACGCGAATGATATATCTTTAAATGGGCTGTGGTAGAAACAAAAACAAAAACCTTTATATATACTTTACATAATATATACTGGATCGGGATCCTCTCGTTTTACTCACGTCGTAAAAGGGGAAAAACGGCATCTCATTCAAAGGCGCATCTGTCTTTCGAGCGTGTGAAAGTCACTGTCCTACCGTTTTGTCACACAACGATTACCTTGCACAAAGCGTACCTAATTATATGTATATAATGCATGTATATATGTATAATTATTAGTATATATATTATATTATATTGCATATATTAATATGTAGATTAAATTATATTATATACGTTATAATATAAAATATATATTAAATAATACATATATGTATGCATATATTGATAGTAGGATCCGCCGTAATGATTGTCAATAATATATCGTACCTATCGTATTCGTCTCGATTCGCGGGCAGATTATATATAAATATATTGAGCTGTAGGCTGTAAATCCGAACGAAATCTCGCCGTTCGGGTCGGAACGGATTCGTTCTCCGAGCGTGTGTAACGTGATGCTGTCGCTTCGAGAGTCTTGAAAGAAGATCTCGACGAATTGATGAATATATCTTTCCTCCGCGCGATCTTCCTCGATTCGCCTTATTTAATACCCGTCCAAACGGATTTGCTTGGAAGTGATGGAAAATAATGGACGAACCGACTCGGTTGCGTTACGAAGGCACCGATTTAACACGGAGGTTGTTATTTAACAGATTTTAACGAAAAATCTCACGTGAAATCTAACATCTTGTTGCGTCCTTTATATTAAATTAGATTATCGTAAAATGGGAAGCTTTGGCTCAAAATTTGATGTTTAGACAGTACAACGTAAAAATGAAAGATGTAAAAATGTCTTAAAGACGTCCAGGCATTTTTCTTAATGGTTTTGCAGAAATGTCTAAAAATTCAGCCAGATATATAAATCTGAAAATAATCTTATTAAATCATCGAAATAATTACGTATATCATAACCAATGCTGCAAAACTTATAACATTTTGGCAACAAGTTTGTGTGTCCTACATAATTGCATTGATGCTCCAAACAAAATTATTTCCAAGTCGAGCTAAATTCTTAGATACTTTAGCAAAACCGTTCTTTCCCTGTGGGCTAAAGTTACTCCGACTAAATTAAAATTGTCTCATTTTACAATAGATTGATCTCCATTCCCGTAACCGAGCAAATCCATCTTGGCTCATTTCGGACTGATCTTCTGCGAGCGACGCCGAAGCGGCACGGCAGGCACACGCGTAGACGTTTGTATCAGTCGCGTAGAGCGTAGTTCGCTAGCTGAAAAAAAAAAAAATAAATAAAACGAAGGAGAAACGGTGTTTTAGACTCTTGCTCAAACGATCGTTTCATTCTCATTTTTGGGCCGGGGGCCGACGCGCGAAATCTCGCGCATCGCCTTCGGCCCTACGAGGGTAGCGACGGAGAAGAAACGTGGACCATTCTGTGCGCTCGATCACGACGCGCATTGCACGCAAGAGGATAGTCGCGAAAACGTTCCCCTTTCTAAGTGGAAACTTAGGGTACGGTCAATATAACACTACACAAGTGGTTTAAAGCAGCCTTTGATTGATCAATCAAATGCTCTGTAATGAGACTTTGACCGCATCCTTAATCCTGTGGAGAGCAATAAATGACTACGTTTTGCATGGGCACCTTCAACCAGATTTAATAACATCTGTAATTATAAAACCGACCAATCATATTCAGGGAAATGTTTCGCTATTTCAGCTAGAATTCTAAGTATTATAAATACCTAAAATGTATCGCTGATTTTTGTATCTGCTAGAAAATTTTCTATCATACCTAACTTTTATAGCAACAATATTCTAACAATACTTGCAAGAAAAAATAGCTAGGTGTAAGATCTATACATTTATTTGACTGCCGTCGCTAAACTTTTCTGTCTACCACAGTTATTTTTATAAGAGATGTGACTGGCTTATATTTGACTAGACGTCACAGAAAGACTTTTTTGCTGAACTTAAACGATTTTAGATATATAAATTCTATCTCTGTCATCTACATCGATTAGATATGAGACATACGATATCATAGTGCTCGCTAGTCATTTACCTATTTCAGCTAATTTTTCGTAGCTAGAAAATTTTTGCTACAATTGCAAAATCACTTTTTTCAGTGTAGCTATTTTTCTGAAGAATGGAATAACTATGATTGGCCAGTTTTTAACTACGAATATTTAATTAAATCAGGTTGAAGGTGTTCATGTAAACATAGTCAATGGGCACGTTCAAGTTGACAAAGCGGCTAGCCTGCTCACGGAACAAATGAACATAACGCTGGTTATTATTTATAGATTCAACCATATCATATTCGATTGTTCGGCAAACGTACCTAGCCGCTTTGCCGTCTTGAACTCGCCCAACGATACGCATAGATATATCGCTGCGTTGATGAAAGAAAAATGACAAAAAATTAGGATTATGGTTGCAGTGTTCGAATTTTAAAAACTCGTGACATTTTCAAGACTACATATAATTGTAAAAGAAACTAAATATTCTGCAATATTCTATAAATAAAGCCTATTTTATAATTGCGTAAGTATAGTTGTAAATGTTTGTAGTTGTATAAGAATTAACCGCAATCACAGTCAAAAATACGAAAATGTTCGACTGTGATTAGTCAATTCTTACAACTACAGCCACTTACAACTACATTTACGCGATTGTAAAATGGGCTTAATAGGTACTTGTAAGAATTGACTAATTACAGTCAAAATAAGGAGAACATTCAATACTGTGTTTGACCAGTTCTTAGAACTATACTTATATGCAATTGTAGAATACGCAATTAACATGGAAAGAAAGTACATTCACTTTTATTTAAAAGCAACTTTTACCTTAAGATACGTTTACGAAAAATGTCTCATTATTAAGTTTCATTTATTAGAACTCACAGTCAATGTTAGATGAAACTAACAGTGTATTTAAAACGTTTTTTTAAATTCAAAATTTTGGAAATGTCCTAAAGAATGCTATATAATTTTCGAGTTTTGTTACTTTTTTTTTATCAAAGCAACGATATGTAAAGGGAAATTGCGTATGAGATTCATTTCGCTTTCCTTTTTTACATTGATACGAGAAATCAATAGGTCCCATAGGGATGTGCTACCGCAGGATTAAAACGCGTATCATGCGTTGTATCATCGTCGGAAGTTCTTCCTTTGTTCGTCCTTCATCTTCGCGGTGTTTCCACAATTGGAGGACTCCTGCACGATGATAAACGATAAGAAGGGGAAGTTTTTGCGCTTCGGTTTTTTTTACACGATCCCTTAAATACCGGCGCGTATTCTCACAATGTATTTAATGTCGTGCGATGATATATCTAATTGTTACACGGCTGTCGAACGTTACATGCGTGCGTGTATGTATGTGTACATGTTGTTTCCGTGTGCGTACGTATGTGAGAAAACATTTTATTTGTGCTCCCACGTTGATATTCGATGTATTCTCGCGGTAATGTCTAAAGTGTGAGATTTTGTGTCGTCCTGCGCCGGTGTTCCCGGGGCGATCTCAACCAAATCCTGATTAACTTAATCGATGATCTTATAAGAGTGGCGATTAATCGCCTGGAATGAATTTTCTAACGTCCACTTCTATCAATTAGATTAACTTCATTTTTTACTCTTAGATTATCCTGCATTCTTATTAGATTTTATTTTATAAGTTAAAATTTTGCTGTATCGACAAAAATTTAGTTGAAATTTACCGAACAAAAAATTTTTTGTTGGAATAAATCTGTAATTTTATGTAAACTAAATTGTTCTGTTGGTATAAACAAATATTTTTGTTATTTACAAAGCAGAAAAATGTATTTCATAGAAACAACTGAATTTGTTCGGTTGCTGTTAAAAATGTCTCGCTTAAAATTTTCTTGAAAGCACTAAACTTTTTACTTAACGTAGGGAAAAATATAGTGATAGCAACTACATAGATAACAATTATACAACTTTCATATTCCGTAGAATTAAACTACGTAAGTAAATAAATTGTTTTATAATTACATTTATAAATTAATAAAATAGTTTATTTGACTATCTGAGATATACATCTCTACGTATTATATAAAACTTGTGTAGTTGTCACCTGTATAGTTGCTATCACTATGTTTTTTCTCTGAGTATACTTTTCATTATTCCTTAGAAGTTTTAAAAATTAGAAAAAAAACTAAAAGTAAGTTAATCGAGATTAAAGTTAATATACAATACATTGATAGAAATGAACATGACTCTGCAGTTCATCAATCCTCAATCTTCCTTTCTGTGTCAAACAATAAGAGATCAAAAGATTTCTTCCACGCTAAGAAAAATGGTGTTGCTCGATAAGTTAATCGGATTTTCACCATAGAGATCACCTTAAAGGATCAATCCAAATGAATCGATCTTTGAATTTGAAAAAACGACTAAGCGCGATTTGTGCGAAGCGCGATGTTGAGCGTACAACCACGTTTTTATTAAGATCATATGTCCATTTCTACCAATGTAAATTAACTTAAATCTTGGTTTATTTTACTTTTCATCTTTTTTTAGTTTCAAGAATTAGAAAAAAAATATAAATTAATCCGAGATAAAGTTAATCTACATTTTGGTAGAAATGAACGATAGTCATAAGTATGTAAACCTGAGCTTAATGTACTATCTCTTTCTCTCTCTCTCTCTCTCTCTTTCCCTCTTTCTCGTAATGGAACTGTTTGTACTTTACTAGTTTATTAAACACCCGTTTAGACTTACATTGTAGAAGAGAGTTGAGAGAAAGGCATGTTTAATGCGCGTCCCTCTTCGGAGTCTGTTTACTTTCTGTTTTTTCTCGCTCTAGTATATTAATATCTATATATGAATATAAATATATAAATATGTATTACGCGTACATACGTGAATGTCAAGTAGGAGACGCGTATCCACGTGCTTTCGCTTTGAGAGACATTTAGTAATTCCCGATAGATCGTTTAAGGCGTTGCGAGCGTGATGCTGTTCGAGCAAAATCTAGAATCGGCAATGATGGTCATTTTCTCTTTCCCGTTCTTTCTTTTTATTTATTCTCATTTTTATGTTCGAACACTATGACGATTAGTAAATGTGTTTTACTCAAAGTGTCCTTCCTACGTAAATTTACTTGTTCGTTCTTATAAGCTAAATAAATGGTATCTCTTTCATGTTCACATGTTCACGTACACGTGTATTTATTATAAACAAAACCCTCCTTTCCTTCGTATTTTATATTTTTTTCAATAATAATTTTTATTCATATTGAAATTATTTATTTTGTTTCATTCTTTATTGTACAGCAAATATAACAAATATAACAAGTTTTCTATATGTATAGCAATATATGTATTATATTCTTAAATCAACAAAGGAAATAAGTTTTTTTTTGTTAAAGATAACATTAATGTAATCCACTTTTTAAACAAGGAATGGTAATACTTACATGATTCTAATTTGTAACAGAAGAACAGTAATTAGAAGCGTTGATAAATTCAATTGGTAATGAGCTTGTAAAGTTAACACTATTTCTATAATGATTTGAAAAGAAGCTGTAATTTAAAATAAAAAACCGAATATATAAGTCAAGTAGAAAAGTAATTTTATTGATAAATAGAAGACAAATTTATCTTGTAAGTACACAATAGTACATTGTGTAACATGTGTGTTTTAGTTGTTTATTATGCGACGCGGGCGCGGGAGCGCACGAACGAAGCGAGTATAGACAATTATAGCACATGAGTTGCACATAGATTTTTTTATCACGAGTGCACTGTGTTAGTAATATGTTATACAATTATAAAGTCGCACGAGCGAAGCGAGTTTTTTTACTTTACTTATTAATATTATCAGACTTAAAAATTTTTTTAATCGGAGTATTTCTTAGTATTATAATCTTAGAAAGACTACATATATCAGTATATAAATTAACGCGAAATTATATATAAGCAACTATTGTAAGATCCAAACTAAACTATTATAGGCTTTGTATTCTTATTAGTTATGTTCTTACATTAACGGTCTTTAGTATTGAATATTATTTATTATAATCTTAAAATTTTTTTTATAATGTAACTCATTTTATTCATAGTATTTTGATATTATGTTAATTTTTATGAATGTAAATCGTTGATATGATTAAATAATTCTTTTCTTTTATTATAATAGTAAAGTTGAAAATGATTTTATCGACCGTTGTTAATATAGCAACTTGTATTACCATTCTTATTAATAAAAATTTTAATTTTTAAAAATCAATATAATTATGTATCAGCTATCAGGAGACGCGGTAGTGTCTTCGGCCATGTTAAAAAACTGGAAAGACACTATATAAGCCTCTTATCCCGAGCCACCAAAGTCCATTTTTCGGGGGTGCATAACTACTAAAATATAAAAAATGTTGAATCGAATGTTATATGTCCTGAATGGTGGCATCTCCACGAGTAATTTGAGCTAAAAAAATTTAAAATCGGTCAAGCCGTTCTGAACATATAAGCGGATGAAAAATGATGATTTTCATGAGAAATGAAATAACATCTCTTTCTTCTCCTTCCTCTTCTTCTTCTCTATCCGCAGTCATAAATCATATGCATTTCTCTCCTCTCTCACCTTTCACTCACACCTCCACCAACTTAATTCGATCCACCGCATCCCCTCTCTTCCTCTCCCATCACCCACATTTCACTCTCTTTCGTTACATTTTTAAATCATTTATATATATATATATATATATATATAT
>NW_017277148.1:247438-249854 GCF_001594065.2 Cyphomyrmex costatus | reverse complement strand
ATAGAGAATGGACTGCGCGATCCGTGTGTCAAAATGATCGATAGGGATGAGAGAGAGGGACCGTGGAAGACGGCCATCTCCCTCTCATTCTCTCTTCCATTACACCATCGAATGGAAAAAGATAGAGATGGCCGTCTTCCACGGACCCTCTCTCTCATTTTCGTCGACACATTTTGATACTACTTACAATTAGATACGGGATCGCGCAGTCCATTCTCTTGATGACACAAATCGACACAAGTGTCGTTCTATCTTTGTCAATCACTAAATATCAAGAAAGATAGAACGATACTTGTGTCGACTTGTGTCATCAATTGGAAAGCACCCATTATATGTCTTTGCCGTACACTAGCGGCACCAACGTTCATTTTCAAGCTGCGGGAACTACGTACCACGTTCATCATTGAGAGCGAGTGAGACAGCGAGACGCAGCGATCGTGACGTAGCCGTTCAATTAATGGCTATTTCCCGCACGCAAAAGCGTTGCAGTATAGAGCACATTACGTGCACGCGTGATGAAAAATTCTATGTGTACTATTTCATCACGAGTGCACTGTGCTAGTAATATGCTATACAATTATAAAGTCGCACGAGCGAAGCGAGTGCGACTTATGGTACGGTATGTGGGGCGTAGAAAGAAGGGGTTCTAGGGGGCTGCGTTCCCCCGAACCAAAAAAATTTAAGAAATATTTCGTAAATAAATATTTAACAATACAAAATATTTTATTGCTCATTATCTTCAATTATAATTTTGTAATTATTACAATTTGAAAGATTTAAATTTATGTTATTGCAATTAGACAAATTAATACGAATAACTTTGGATGGAGTAGATAAATCTGTGTCTTCATTTTCGGTTACAGTAAATGTTCGTTTTTTATTATGCATTTCTTCATGTGCAGTTGAAGTTGTTGGTGCATTATAAATTTCATTCGCGATCATTTTTCTAGTTTTTACTCTGTTGCCTACAGACTCTTCAACGTGGTTTGCTGCGACTGTCGAGCTCTCCCAACCTTTTTGTTGTTGAATATCAAGATCACTCGCGTCTGAATCTGCGTTAGAGCTGCGTAAGAAAGTAGCTGATGTTCTTCGAAATGTGTGGCTTGTGTAATTTTCTGGTTTATCCAATTTTAAATAAGTAGCGACAATTTTTGGAAAATTTGCAATAGTGTTAATTCCAATCACCTGTCTACTGCACTTTCCGTTTTTGAAATTTAAAAAAAATCTTTTAGATTCAACATCACTTGGTCGAAGCGCTACATACTTTTTGTATATCTGATAAAAATTTTCAGTTATAACAAAAGATCGTGGCTTGTCATATTTAGTTTTTGGGATTTTGACTAAGACCATATCACCTTTGTCAAAAATATTGTCGACGGTTAAATAACATAATTCTTGTTTCCGACAGCCACCTTGAATTCCAAAAATTAAAGCTACCTGAAAATTAAAAATTTATAACACGTGTTTTCGCTTCAGAGTATTCGTTAAAAAAAATTATTGTACTTACTTTTATTGCCAAATATTCGTCATCGGGAGCTTCTTTAATAAATTGCTGATATTGTTTAGAAGTAAAAATTTTAGCTTTTTTTACTTTGTAACCTTTTGAATTGTTTTTTAGGAATTGATTAACTTGTGCATACTCGTGAATATTAATATTATGGTTTACTTGAATTGTACTTCGTAACATGGAGTATATCGCCCATAGTGTCGATGGAACTTGTATTTCGGATAATTCTAAAAAATAAGTTAACAATACTGCTTCGGATAAACTATTTAATTTTTTTTTATCTCTCCACTCCATAAATTTTGCGTAAGCTATTTCGTATTTTTTTTGAGATTTTGCGGGCAGTAGGTTATTTGTCTCACTTTCTGCTCTTTCCAAAACGTCCGGAAGTATAAATTCTTCATTTATACTAACTTTTTTATACACAATTTTTGAAATTTCTGGAATGACATTCACTTTTCCTAAATTAGCCACTGAAAATTAATTTGTGAATATATAGAAAATATTTTTTTTATATATAAAAAATATAAATCCTATATTAACGCTTGTTATATTTTAAAAAACAACAAAAATATGATATTGTAAAGTCGGTATTATAAACAAGCACAAAATAAGATGTACAATCTTTATTAAATAATATGATTAATCAATTACGAAACGTTTCGACTCATACAGAAGTCCTCTTCAGTCATATATAAATTTTGAAATAACATTAAAAATTAAATATATGGAAATCCGTCTAATAGTCATCTTTATAGTCAAGTCGTTAGTGAAAGAAAATCAAAATTTATATATGACTGAAGAGGACTTCTGTATGAGTCGAAACGTTTCGTAATTGATTAATCATATTATTTAATAAAGATTGTACATCTTATTTTGTGCTTGTTTATAATACCGACTTTACAATATCAT
>NW_017277148.1:231257-245731 GCF_001594065.2 Cyphomyrmex costatus | reverse complement strand
ATAGAGAATGGACTGCGCGATCCGTGTGTCAAAATGATCGATAGGGATGAGAGAGAGGGACCGTGGAAGACGGCCATCTCCCTCTCATTCTCTCTTCCATTACACCATCGAATGGAAAA
This sequence comes from Cyphomyrmex costatus, assembly GCF_001594065.2. Lineage (NCBI taxonomy): Eukaryota > Metazoa > Arthropoda > Insecta > Hymenoptera > Formicidae > Cyphomyrmex > Cyphomyrmex costatus. Next base: position 245,612 of record NW_017277148.1, on the reverse strand, counting down.
AGATAGAGATGGCCGTCTTCCACGGACCCTCTCTCTCATTTTCGTCGACACATTTTGATACTACTTACAATTAGATACGGGATCGCGCAGTCCATTCTCTTGATGACACAAATCGACACAAGTGTCGTTCTATCTTTGTCAATCACTAAATATCAAGAAAGATAGAACGATACTTGTGTCGACTTGTGTCATCAATTGGAAAGCACCCATTATATGTCTTTGCCGTACACTAGCGGCACCAACGTTCATTTTCAAGCTGCGGGAACTACGTACCACGTTCATCATTGAGAGCGAGTGAGACAGCGAGACGCAGCGATCGTGACGTAGCCGTTCAATTAATGGCTATTTCCCGCACGCAAAAGCGTTGCAGTATAGAGCACATTACGTGCACGCGTGATGAAAAATTCTATGTGTACTATTTCATCACGAGTGCACTGTGCTAGTAATATGCTATACAATTATAAAGTCGCACGAGCGAAGCGAGTGCGACTTATGGTACGGTATGTGGGGCGTAGAAAGAAGGGGTTCTAGGGGGCTGCGTTCCCCCGAACCAAAAAAATTTAAGAAATATTTCGTAAATAAATATTTAACAATACAAAATATTTTATTGCTCATTATCTTCAATTATAATTTTGTAATTATTACAATTTGAAAGATTTAAATTTATGTTATTGCAATTAGACAAATTAATACGAATAACTTTGGATGGAGTAGATAAATCTGTGTCTTCATTTTCGGTTACAGTAAATGTTCGTTTTTTATTATGCATTTCTTCATGTGCAGTTGAAGTTGTTGGTGCATTATAAATTTCATTCGCGATCATTTTTCTAGTTTTTACTCTGTTGCCTACAGACTCTTCAACGTGGTTTGCTGCGACTGTCGAGCTCTCCCAACCTTTTTGTTGTTGAATATCAAGATCACTCGCGTCTGAATCTGCGTTAGAGCTGCGTAAGAAAGTAGCTGATGTTCTTCGAAATGTGTGGCTTGTGTAATTTTCTGGTTTATCCAATTTTAAATAAGTAGCGACAATTTTTGGAAAATTTGCAATAGTGTTAATTCCAATCACCTGTCTACTGCACTTTCCGTTTTTGAAATTTAAAAAAAATCTTTTAGATTCAACATCACTTGGTCGAAGCGCTACATACTTTTTGTATATCTGATAAAAATTTTCAGTTATAACAAAAGATCGTGGCTTGTCATATTTAGTTTTTGGGATTTTGACTAAGACCATATCACCTTTGTCAAAAATATTGTCGACGGTTAAATAACATAATTCTTGTTTCCGACAGCCACCTTGAATTCCAAAAATTAAAGCTACCTGAAAATTAAAAATTTATAACACGTGTTTTCGCTTCAGAGTATTCGTTAAAAAAAATTATTGTACTTACTTTTATTGCCAAATATTCGTCATCGGGAGCTTCTTTAATAAATTGCTGATATTGTTTAGAAGTAAAAATTTTAGCTTTTTTTACTTTGTAACCTTTTGAATTGTTTTTTAGGAATTGATTAACTTGTGCATACTCGTGAATATTAATATTATGGTTTACTTGAATTGTACTTCGTAACATGGAGTATATCGCCCATAGTGTCGATGGAACTTGTATTTCGGATAATTCTAAAAAATAAGTTAACAATACTGCTTCGGATAAACTATTTAATTTTTTTTTATCTCTCCACTCCATAAATTTTGCGTAAGCTATTTCGTATTTTTTTTGAGATTTTGCGGGCAGTAGGTTATTTGTCTCACTTTCTGCTCTTTCCAAAACGTCCGGAAGTATAAATTCTTCATTTATACTAACTTTTTTATACACAATTTTTGAAATTTCTGGAATGACATTCACTTTTCCTAAATTAGCCACTGAAAATTAATTTGTGAATATATAGAAAATATTTTTTTTATATATAAAAAATATAAATCCTATATTAACGCTTGTTATATTTTAAAAAACAACAAAAATATGATATTGTAAAGTCGGTATTATAAACAAGCACAAAATAAGATGTACAATCTTTATTAAATAATATGATTAATCAATTACGAAACGTTTCGACTCATACAGAAGTCCTCTTCAGTCATATATAAATTTTGAAATAACATTAAAAATTAAATATATGGAAATCCGTCTAATAGTCATCTTTATAGTCAAGTCGTTAGTGAAAGAAAATCAAAATTTATATATGACTGAAGAGGACTTCTGTATGAGTCGAAACGTTTCGTAATTGATTAATCATATTATTTAATAAAGATTGTACATCTTATTTTGTGCTTGTTTATAATACCGACTTTACAATATCATGTTTTTGTTGTTTTTTATATATATTTGCATTGTTTTTACTTTCTGGTATACTTACTGGTTTTATGTAAACGTTATTATAAGTCAAATGATATTTAGGTACTGTATTGTCGTTTAGTCGTAGTTGATAATTTTATTATTGTAGAACACTATGCTTATACATGAGATGCCCCGAAAGGATATTCCGGCTGCGTTTCTCCGTGTTGTTATTTGCACGAGTGCTACCACTGCGTTGCGTTAAATTCGCCAGTCTCACTCTCACTGTAGTGTAGTGTTTCTCTAATTCAACGCTTCTACGTGGGGAGACCGGCTGCCGTTTTCGCGCATGCGCATTAAATGCAGTATCATTGCCGTACTTAACTCGAGCAATATAGGGCGCTCTATAACCCCGGTATTATTTTTGAAAGATATAAATTTCTAGAAAATTAATTAACAAATGAAATAAAAGTGTAATATTATACAATATATGCAAATATAAATTCTTTAAAAGTATATTTGTATAACCATGAATAATTAAATACGCTAACTTTTTGTTTCTTAATAGCTCCTTTGGTGACATTCAGATCCATAATACACAAAATCGTTTAGTAATTGTACGAATTATATTTGATTAACTTTCTTACCTATTACATATTTACTCTATCCTACACTATATTCTCAGCGAGATCCCGCCAAAACTATAATGGTGCCACTGCGGTGCCCGACGCTCGACGCCCGTTAGACTGTCACGTATATACGCAACTGTCATCGTCATCGCGTGACGCCGCGCATACCTACGTGAAAACGGGAGCCTGTCTAACAACACTGGTGGGGTTAGAGAATAACTCAACGGCTATCGACTATTTTTCCCACGTAAAAGCATATTACGTGCACTCGTGATAAAATAGGCTGCGCCTCCCCCCCGAACCCCCCACTTCCTACGCCCCACACACCGCCCCATATGTTGCACTAGCTTCGCTCGTGTGACTTTATGATTATATAGATTATAGCATATTACTAGTACAGTATACTCGTGATGAAAAATTTTATGTGCAACTCGTGTGGTGTAGTTGCACAATAGGCAACTAGACTCCAATCTTTACACAATGTACTATTATATGATTCAAGTATATTTCCTCAATAGAAAAATCTAGATTTGAAACTAGTATGACTTTTAAATAAAAAGTATTGATTACTCAATTTTAGTAATTATATAATCTTGAGTTCAGAATAATTTATTTATAATCAATACTTTATTTACATAATCAAAATGTACTGTGTTTATGTTAATATTAACTAAAGGCAAGTAAACTGTTCTTACACTGATAAAGTTATTTCCTGAATTTAAGAAATGAAAAACAAGCAAAAAATAGTACATTGGTGTAACAGTGGGGGATATATGTTGTTTATAGCGCGGGATGGGCGCGAGCGCACGAGCGAAGCGAGTGCGTACGCGCGTCCGTGTCGAGCTCTAAATAAATATACCCCCACTCGCTACACATAGAATTTTTCATTACAAGTGCTCGTCGTAATGTGCCTATACCGAAACGTTTTTGCACAGAAGAGCGGGGTAATCAGGTAAAATGATATTTTTTTTAATAATAATTTTCAGAATAATATTAATTTCAAAAAAATTAAAAAAATTTTAAGTTTATAAAAAGATAAATAAAACTGAAAATTTGAATAAAATGAACATTTTAGAAATAACAGGATTTCTATAGCACTCTAGAAATACATGGTTTTATATTGTAATTGTAAGTAAATCACTCTTATTTTTAAATAGAATATGCTTTTTTTCATGAATCAATCGTCCTCATTTTATTCTGTATATGAAGTAAGCTAAAGGAATTTAAAAAAAAAATAATAGTTTACGAGATATAATTTCCTATTTTATTCGGACATATACACTGGTTCACATAAAATCTTTACGATCACACATTACATTGCAAAAAGTCGGTATTATACTGACTTTCTGGAGAACTAACTTTGCTGGAACTACCTTTACGTCATAAAGTAAACAAAAATATATTTCGTAATTTATTTAAAATTTATATAAAATGTACAATTGCCATGTATGTATAAAAAAATACTTGGGGTTGGCAGTAAAGAATTATAATTACTGAAAAGGCTAGCAAAATCATATGCGTACGTACACTGTAGATGTTATTTCAATCTTTAATTATGTATATATATGTGTTTACGTACTTTCTGAATTATTTTTTCATATTATATACATCAGAAATCATTTAAATATGATGAGTCATTTCCAGATACTTGTGTGTAGAATTTTCATTGTACCAAGTTTTGTCCCAACTGACAATTAAAATAACTTTTACACTAAATTACACAGGGGGGGAAGTCTTTGAAATTATGTTTTATAAAACGATTCTATTATATCGATCTACATCTATAGATTAAAATAAAAAACATATAAAAGGCGGATGTCAATAATTATATTATTATCATATCTGATTTTTTTATTGCTACAAACTCTACAAACTCTCATTATTACGATATACAGAAGCGTCATATGTTTTTCCAATAGTTCTTCAAGCTAATTCAAAAACAATTCAGGGAAATTGTTGAGAGATATACCAAAAATATTGCCGATTATTTCTTTTCAATTTTTAATTATGTATATATATGTTTACGTACAAATATTTATGTATTAAATATAAAAAATTGATTAAGATAAAGCGCATCGCATTTTAATGTAATTAAAAATATTATGAATTTATCATCTATTTTCTCTCGTGTGCGAAATTTAATTTGGTATAAATCTCTTATCTTAATCATTAATTATTTAACAATTATATATTTTAAATTGAAAAATTAAAGTAACAGCAAATCAATCATAAAATCTATAATGAAAATATGGTTCTCTGTATATTATAATAGTGGAGATGCGTTGTGTTCGCGAAGACGCCCATTTAATTGGCATGAATCAGACCATAACATACGTTATATGTGGGTACGTTGTCGGTGATGGAAATGTAAAACAATGGATTCTTACACGTGAGTTTAATTATCGAACAACAACCGACCAATTAGCTGCCTACGATATTAGATATATGGATAAGTTTACGTCATGCTTTTCACGCTCGTAAATTGTACCTGCAGCAGTTATATTGTCTGCAAAGTCGAGTTGAGAGTGCCGTAAGTTGTGTACTGGTCTACAGTAGGCGTCAATATACTCAAAATGTGTTTCATAAAATTTAGCATATTCAGATCATATTTAGATCATACGCGAGATAAGGTCGCTGTTAATGATGCTTCCGCTTTAACATATAATGTAATCTATAGATTTGTAAAACATGTCGCAGTCGATCTACTAATCGGTCGCAACTAGCTTTGTTAACGTTAATACAACAATTAAGTAAACATTACGTTTCTTTACACATAGAATTTTTACATTATCGAGATTATCGCGACTAACGTCGTTAATTCGGCACTTCGGAAATGCTTAAAAAAAAAATGCGTGCATCATCGCGCTTATGAGATAGATCATGCTATCTCTGTCAAATCTTATATTATGCTACAACATGGCCCAGATTGGCGGGTTATATACTTACAATTACGTGTATATATATATCTATATATACACACCATATAATAATATTAACTATGGCAGTCTGTTGAAATACGCGTATTTATATATAACAGGCGTCTGAATTGTAAAGCATCCAGCAAACTGGACACTTTGACGTTCATATTTAATGACGCGAGTATCGCAATCGTTAGAGAAAGGCGTTTTATTGTACTGACAATCTTGTTGGTGTTGTTTAAAAATAAAAAGACTAATCGGCACCGTTCACGACATTGTTCCTAAATGGCTCGGTGCGATAAAATACAATAAAGTTTCCTTAGACTTTATTTACTCTACTACTTCATAGTATTATGTATAAATATTATTAGTTTTTGTACAAATTTCGCGGATCTGCTTCAATAACATAATACGATATACGATTGTACGTAATAAGTAGATAGAAAACGGATTTTGTGCTTAATCTTCATTAAGATTGTGAATAAGTGCGGAATGTCACTGAATAAGTTTCACAAACTTCATACAGTTTGACCATTTTAAAGCCTTGATAAAAATGTCAATACTTTTTCTCGTAAAAGATGAAGTCGTTCTTGATGAAAATCAGTTCTAATTCATATAAATTTTTTTCAAAATTTTTATATGAATTAGAACACTTCAGAAATATTGAAAATCTTAGAATTTTTCATGTAAATTCTGAAATATTCTAAATTTTCTCATTCTATGATTTCTAAAAAAACTACCTTAAGCTTTTTCAAATTTTATCAGAAGTTATAGAACAATAAATCTTCGGATATTTCAGAATTCACATATAATGAAAAATGTGTTTAAATAATTCTATAAAAGTGTATATAGACATTCTCGGCACTTCTGAAAAGTGTTTCACAATTTACAACAAAACCGTGAAAAACTTTCTAAAAAAATTACAAAAATATAATATTTAGGAAACTAAAAAATCTTGATCAAGGATTGAATTTCGGTAAGTCTCTTTGTCGAAAAATACATTTAAAATTAAATAAATGTTTTTATTTGATTTCAAAAAATGATGTTCAAATCAAATTTCTTTAACTGTATAACAAAGAAACATTTCATTGAAACGAAAAAACGTTTCTGTGAATGTATAAACGACAAAAAATGAGTTGTGAGGTAATCTTTAGATGAGGAAGAAATAGCATTGATGTATCTTAATTATAAGTAAAAATAGTTTGTGAAACTTCCCGTAGCATCCTACATGATGATTTTTAGGAGTGAGATAAAACTACGTTGTGTGTTAGTTATTAACAGACGTAGTATCATTTTCAATGTATTTTACACACGTACGCGCGCTATAAATCTTACTATTTAATCATTTTACGCTCGCACATTTACGCTATAAATTTTACTACGATATCTTCGAAATAAAATAGATAATATTTTTGTATACGCGCGCGATGAAAGTAAAAAGAAAAAATCATCCTACAGCTTGTTTAAGAAATTTTAAATTTGTTTCTACAGTTTATTGCAATTAAAAAATGTCGTACAAAATATTCGACTTATCGTAAAAATCATAAACTCGAGTATATTCTTTTCTTTTTATCTGGTAGCTATAAATGTTGTTAATTATACTAGTACCAAGATGTTACTCAAGATATTTATCTCAGTTATACTTATATATTCTATATGTATAGACACTTTATTATTAAAAGTAAAAATAAAGCATCAATTGTCCTTAACGTCTCTTTCTTTTTTAAAATCGATGGAGTATTGTAGAAAACGGCAGTGCATCATGATAAGAGCAAAAACTGTAGGATCATAAGATCATCAAGAGAGCATAATATTAATCATGAGGTGAATTTATAAAATAGATACCATTATCGATTACTTTAAGTTTGTACATAAAATGGTATATAACGATTACTATATATTTTCGATATCTTTACGTCTGTTAGAAATTCGATTTGTGGCGAGAGGAAATACCTCCAGTTATATTAATATTTATTTTGGACTAAAAATTGCTTTCTTTTCCTTTTTTCTAGTTGCAAACTTTCTAGTCCTCCATAGAAACACGGTTCCTACTAACGTAACTGTAACTCATTATTTTTATCTGTATAATAATCGCACATGTGTGACGGCAGTGATAGATTGTACATCGTGTCATGTGCATTCCGCTATATCGATTGTTGGAGTTTCGCTATCTTCAATATACATGCATATACGTGTGTATATTGAAAAACAATATATATATTCTTTCCGCGGCAAGTACTACAAAACTAATCAAATTTAAAGCAAATCGGTGGTTATGATACCGCGGTTTGTGGTCGTGGGATCATAGAACAGATAGATGAAGTACCAAAAGTTGATGGCTGTGACTAGGGAGGTAATACGTCCAGCTTTATGCCCGTCCTCGGCTTGCAGAAGCCGCAATAACCGCCGCATTTACCGACGATTCGTTGATTATTCTAATTATAAATAACATAAAAAATGTGTTAGAATATATTCTTAAAAATTAACATAGAAGCAGAAATAAAATCTTTTATATTTAAGCTACTTTTGGTCTTCTGAGAAAAAGATTAATAAACTTCTTTTCAAATAAAAAAGTTATACATTCAAGCCAAGTGATTGCATTGCCTAATAATTATTTTTCGGTATGTATCGTATTGTGTATGAATTGTATTCGATATGTATTTTGTCTTTGATTTTAAATATTATATGTGTGCATGAGATATAAATATAAAATAATAAACAAAGCAATACAAAACAAATAAAAAAATGTATTAAATTTGTAATATAAATATGTATATAATTTGTAATCTTAAACTTTCTCTTTTTAATTAGATAACTGATTACTTACAATTCTATTGATTGCGAGAGAGGCGATCGGGGTTTCCTTAACCCAAGTAATTTCTGGCGATAGTCCCAAAACAGTTCCTCTCAAATCAATACTGAAACGTCCTTGTGGACATTCGACGAGGCTATAGCAATCACCGGCTTTGCCATACTCCACGCGTTGCATTCCTTTCGTCCACGAAAACGTGTAATCGTTTGCTAAACATAAAAGTGTATTCAATGTACAAAACTGCATGCATATAAAAATTTTGTGTGTGTGTTGTGTGTGTGTTGTGTATTATATAATTAAGAATTAAATTAATATTTCCTTCACCCTCTCTTTTCCACGAAATACAACCGTCTTTGTAAACGTAATTTCCAAGCTTTAATTAAAAATTAATTTCAAAGTACGTATAAATATTGTGCTTACCTATAATAAAAAGTGTCGCCGGATCTATGCGTACCCTCTTGAACATCGTTCTGCCAGACACCGTTCCCAGTTCGGACACGCAGTTGCAACTATCATTTCTTTGACCATTGAACGGACACGTGTGTGGATTCCTCAATCTGATACATCAAAATCAAATCATTACAGGGTGCCATATGAAGTTATTGAATTATTTAAAAAATAATATAATAAATACCAAGAATAAAATGAAAATTTGCCAACCTTTTATCATAGATCTCTGCGTAGTTCTCGCTATCGCCAGCCGGTAAAGTTAAATATTCCCTCGGCTCGGCGCTCGACATTCCGTGACAATAAATAGTCATATTTCTACCACCAATTAACAACGGATATTCACCATCCGTAGTAGCTTTTAATCGTTTCTGAATTTCAAGACAGGTGACCGGGCCACATTTTCTTTGGTTGCACTTGCGCTTTCGTAGTGGTTTATATTCAGGTGGACAATGGAACCGCGCTACTTTCTTGCCGATTACATCGTGGCAATAAAGCCTGCGGATCTGCCGACCTTTGCGTCCGCAAGGATGGCTACACTATAAAAACAAAAAAGAAAAATCGGTATAAAGGAAGGTAGAAGAAAGAAAAATAAAAGATGGATAATACGAAGAGAAAAAAGTTAACGCTTTTTGTTACAAACAATACAATATCATTAATATTATAATATTAATATTGTAATTAAAGGGTTAGGCTATGCATATTCTAACAGGCTAGACAGATTAGCAAGTCAGAATGTTGGTATCTCATCGTGTATCTTCCCGTCTTTCTCTCTAACGTATTTTAGACTGTATAAAGCTGAAAAAATCATTAACCAGACATCTGATGTTCATATCGGAGCATGATAAAAATAAAGCTGAAAATAGTACATTGTGTAACATGTGTTTATTAGCTGTTTATTGTGCGACGCGCTACAGACAATTATAGCACATGAGTTGCACATTAGTACATTGTGTAACATGTGTGTTAAAGTTGTTTATTGTGCGACGCGGGCGTTCCCCCGCGCCCGCGCCGCGCTGGAAGACAATTATAACACATGAGTTGCACATAGATTTTTTCATCACGAGTGCACTGTGTTAGTAATATGTTATACAATTATAAAGTCGCACGAGCGAAGCAAATGCGACTTATGGGGTGGTGCGTGGGGCGCAGGAAGCAGGTTGGGTTCGGGGGGGCGCAGCCCCCCCCCAAAAAAGAAATTAAAATATTTCGTAAATAAATATTTAACAATACAAAATTTTGCTCATTACTTTTAATTATAATTGTGAGATTATTACAATTTGAAATTAAATTTAAACGTTATTGTAAGTTGAATGATATTTATAGTAATTTTGTCGTAGTTACTTTTATTATTGGAGAAAACTATGCTTACCCCCCCCCCCCTCCAGATGCCCCGAAAGCTTTTGCGTGGGGTTAGAGAAATAACTGAACGGCTTGAGGTATTGGCTATTTACCGCACGCAAAAGCGTTGCGGTATAGGGCACATTACGTGCACGCGTGAGGAAAAATCATTAACCAGTCATATGATGTTCATATTGGAGCACGACAAAATAAAGATTTTACGAAGCTTTATTCCCGGCAAAATACTAGTTTCAAATACAGAGAGCCGAAAAAGAATTAATAGGAAGGGTTCAAGAGCAATATCAGGACGCGCAAGTAAACCGAAAAAGACCAAAATTGTCCAAATGTCATGAATTTGAACGCGAAACTGCTTCTACACACAAGTGAACTCTGCGAAAAAACTTAAACAGTTCCACATACCGGAAGTATCGGTAAATGCGATGCATGGTTACCGTATTATCAATTTTATAGTATATGTTTTCCAGTCAATAAAATAATACACGTACTTAAATAAAACACTATGTGCAAAATTTTTTTTATTTCTTCGACAATCCACGCTTAAAAATTATCTATTTTCTCGGCAGGTCACATCGGTTTGAGCCCAAATCAATTAATAATTAATTCAACTTTTTAAATTAATAACTTTATAATTGATTATAAAGTATAATTTTTTATTTCTTTAAGATATAATCTTTAAATTCTAAGAAGTTCGCTATTTTATTTTCACTTAAAATTGATAAATTTTGATATATTTGAAGCTATCTAAAAATTTTTATAGCTATTGCTATAATTACTGATTAGTATGACATTGAATTCAATGATATTTCAAAGAGGCACTCACTTTCCTCCAAGAGCCAGCAGTCCAGTAATATTTATCGCTACATTCGCGTAGTTTACAAATCTGTTCGCCGACTGGCCTTTGATCCATCGGACATCCTTCTGTTGGAGTTGGATCAATCCATCCGTAATAGTTTACTCGATGACAAGTGACTGCACGACGTTGTATCCCCTTGCCACATTCCGCCGAGCACTTGTGGAAAAATAAACATATCTATAAATCTTGATCATGTCATAAGAATTAAGAAATAAGAAAACGCAAGCGAACCGGGATTATTACAATATTTCTATCGATAATCGTTTTTTCTTGATAAAGTTGATAAGAGTCATAATAAAATAAAATAACATAAATTAAACGTAATATAAATAATGAAAGAATGTATCAAAAAATCAAAAAGTATCGCAAATTATCATGAATAATTATTACAACCACGGTTACAAAAATTTCATACATTTTTATTCATAGTTGAACATTGCAAAAGTAATCTATTCAATTAAAATATATACACTTTCGTTTATATTTTCTGCCAATCTATTGACAGTTTGCTAACGGTTCACTACATTCTTTCATTTGAGAGAGAGAGAGAAATATAAAATTACAATTATTTAAAAATAAATATGTGCATGCTCATGCGTAATCTGAAACAAAAGTATATTTATAATATATTTCAGGCCATTTTTTATCATGTAGCGATTTATTTTCCCATGATATTTTATATTTACTGATATTAGTATTATGCATGAATATTACAAATATAGTAATATTCCCTAAATCCTCTAAGTGGAGTGCAAATACACACGTTAGTGATCAAATAAGTATCATAATTTTATGTTCGTTAAGTGGAAAGCACTCTGTGTGTATAGATATTTCTAAATAAAAAATGTGAGATTAATAACATGCATGAGAAAAGTCCTCTGTTTGAAAAAGAAACGTTAAAGTGTGCAAACATTTCTCACGGATCTCACAATTAATGATCCTATGAATTATCAAAGTATCATGCATTTTCCATCATGCATAGTTCACCATGTATTTATGGAACCCATTTTTCATATGCGATTAATTAAGATTAGTTGTTTGTGCCATCGCTACCAATAATCGTTATTTCCCTTTGCTGTGTATACACCATTCGTGTGCGTGTAAAACTCAATTTAACTTTCATGTTTTTTTTTTTCTTAAGATCGTGAAATTTTCGTAAAATTTGGGCCTAATAGCAAGATTGTAGCATTGGCGTAAGATTTGAGGTATAAAGATACCTCCGACCAGATGCCTTCTTGCCAGATAAAATCGCAGGCAATACGTTGGCATAATCTCTGCGATTTTGGTTTGCGTGATTTCGATTTTAGGCACTGCTCGTCCTTAACGGGTACTTCCGGCCCATGGTTGCCTCTTCTCATCGTACATTCCACTCTTCGCGTTTGAATTCCGGTGCCGCATGATTTCGAGCACTGCAAAATATTGCGATTCGGTGCAAACTGGCTACATATTCGCGGCGATCAAATTTAGCGTTCGATGTCACGATTGCCAAAATTGGAATATTGATTTCGTTGAATTGTTTTATTACATTTATGATTCACTAAAATAAAATGGGGATTAAGAGAAGTTTCATTTAAGAATTGTATGTATAATTTTCCTAAAATGAAGTTTCATTACAATTTTTTAAATGTCTCATATATTATACATATATGTATTTCTTCTTTCATTGATTCTCATATAGAGATAAATTTTGATAAAACTTCAACTTTTAGTGTTACCCTCAAATACTATTCAGAAATTAAAAAATCGAAAAAAACAATTTCGTTAATCAATAACAGTTGTACCATACTTTTATATATAGTGTAATTTTACTAGATAATATATGGTTTACTTACCGGAGTCCAACTAGACATTCTCCATTTACGAACGATGTTAGACTCCAAGGTATTCTCCCTGCTGTTTTTAGGATTGCTTCTGCAAGATTCCATTTGACATCTACGCACGTGTTTTGGTTGTTCATCGCTACACTCCTTATGTGGCAAAATTTCACCGTCATGACTTTGGCAGCGAACTTGACGATGCTGGAATCCGTTACCGCACGTTACGTCGCACTAAAATTATCGAAAGCATATCATTAACCAGAAAAATCACTGTATACTTCTATTTTTGCAAAACATATATTATAATTAATTCTATACGTAAGAAATAATTTTTGTACAAAACATATTAATTTTTTTACAATAAAAAATGTTTCGATACCTCGCTCCAATCGCCGGTATTCCAAACCGGACATGGGTGATGATTGCATGTTGTTCTGACTATCGGTTGTTGAATAGAGTCGCAATAATAGTCAGGTGCAACCATCCCGATTTCCGATATACATCTCACTATTCTGCTCTTGTATCCGATATTGCACTTTTGTGAGCACTATAGTACGTAAATAATAAAATAGTATAAATTATTCCAAATCATAAATTGTAAAATTAAGAATTTGTAAAACTGTATAAATTAACCGTATTTTCTAATATATAATATTGACTATCATAAATAAACCTACCTCTCCATAAAGTCCTACGTGCCACTTATAGTGGAATGTAATACCGTTGTTATCAATTTCGTTTTCTTGTGGAGATGAGTCTTCACGTGAAGGATTCGTTGAATATGTGGTCGGCGGCAAGCTCACCTAAAAAAAAAAAGATTTTCTTTTACAAATATTGTATTGTAGACAAAAAATATAAATGAAAATGATTTAAAAGAATTATTAAATTAAAATGTTGTTAACTGCTCTTACATTCTTTAATAATTAACTTTAATGTACTTCAAATTTTTTTATAATACTGCGTTTTTATTCTTGTGTGCCGATAAATTACTACCTAAACTAAACTATTTAAAGTAAAGTCTTATAATTAAAATAATTAATTTAGTTTTTCTTTAAAATAGTGATATTCATTTCATCTCCAATTTTTCCTTAAAAAGCAAATTTAAATACTTTCTTACCTTAATTTTTATTTTGTCATAATTATACTAATAATATAATTTTATTATATTTATATTCTAGTCTTTTGACTGTAATAATATATTTAAGATATATATCTAGTGAGAAATGACAATGGAATCGATATCGAAT
>NW_017277148.1:181296-231061 GCF_001594065.2 Cyphomyrmex costatus | reverse complement strand
TATATATATAATATAGAAGAATAATAAAAGAATAAAAAGAGAAGAAGAAAGTAATATAATAAGTGATTAAAAAAGAAGAGTGCGTGTGAAAAAGATATGAATAAATGAATGAGATAAGAACAAAGTTTGTAAACCAAATCTTCTTTGAATTATGTAAATGTTAAAGAAAATAAATTCTATTCTATTCTATATTAGAATCTCTTGTAATTTCATATTATTGATTTCAAAGATTGTGAATACAAATATTGTGAAAATAAAGATTGTGTTACAAATATAAATAAACTTACATTGAGACATGGTTTTAGCGTGCAAGTAACCGAAGTTTCTGGTTTTTCAGCAATGGGGCATCCGTCACTCGGTGCATCGTCTGCATTCTTGCAAACGACTTTCCTTCGCGACATTCCCTCGCCACATGTCACTGAACACTGTACAACGAGAGACTAGTTTCAATCTGATAACTTACTAAACGTACGATACAGAAAATTGTCCAATGTACTGTACCGGACTCCAATCGCTGGCGTGCCATTGATGACAAGGACCAGCATCGCAGGCTTCCGTTACAATCGGCGAACCGCTGCAGAACGTGCGCGATACTACACGATTTTCGACCTGGCACCAGGAAGCTCTATGTCGTTTTCCCATGCCGCAAGTCACGGAACACTATAACGTTTCATAACATTCATTAATCTAAATTGCTCACGAATATTACCCAATACTGCACGAGAGATATTTAAAGCAGATCAATATTTCGTTATAAGAAAAAATACTAGCTGATCTTAAGAGAAAAATATATAAAGTAAAAATATGTTTTTTTTGTGTTCTGTATAACATATTAAACATAGTGTTACGCCCGTGTCGAATGCCCGCGCCTTTTCAAGCCGCGAAAGTTGGCGCCGAATAGCTGAGAGAAGCGAGCGCGTTCCCCTGGAGACGCGTCGTTGTTGTTATGTGATGTTTTACGAAGCTCGGACCGAGTTGTCCGCGCGTTCGAATGTGTTCTCGTTCCGTCTTATATCTTTGTGTTAAAGGTGTTTCTTTCTCTCAGACGTGTATCGTTATTTACGAGCGATTGGAGCGGTAGTGCGTGAGTGGCTACGCGCAGTGATTCGTGAGCGAGTGCACCGCGAGTGTTACAATATATATATTAAATTGTTTCTATATAACTACTCTGATAAAAATGTTTCTCAAAAAAAATTTTTTTTTAAGTTATATAAATTATTAAGAAATTCTATAAAGTTCTGAAAAATTATATGATAAATTCTCTTTAAAAAATTATCAATAAGCTAGTATAGAATTAATATCTGATTTGATAATACCACGTTTTACGTATCTCTGTAGCGCGTATCTTACCTGACTCCACTCTCCCAGATCCCATTTCGGACAAGCCTCTTGATTACACATCCGCTTAAGGTGTTTCTCCTGTCTGACGCAATTCTCATCTCGTACCTGTCTCTCATTTGAATCAACGCATATTGCGCTTCTCAATTGCATACCACCGCCGCATGAGACACTGCAGGCATTCCATTTGCTATAACTCCAGTGAGTATCGTCGCAAGGACCAACACATGGTTGGTGCTCGCTCGGTTTCTCGATGTGTAAGCATGCGTGCGCCGGTATCGGTCGCGGAGGATGTGATGAATCTAGCAAAATTTGAACACATCGCGAGGTGACAGTTCGCAAACCCGGGCCACAGTGACTCGAGCATTCAGACATGGAAGTCGTCTGCCATCTGAAAGTGATTTAAATAAATTCAATAATTAGAGTGTCATCATGAATGAAATACAATTTAAATTTTGTTACACTATGCGCATGAAATCGTACACATATTCCACTAAACACAAACTAACAGTAATGTGTGTGTGTGTGTGTGTGTTGTGTTTGTGTTACTACATCAATATTATAATTTTCTATTCAATATAAATATAATATAACACATATACATAACAGTTACATTGTTGAGTAAGAAATTGCAATAGTGATGTAATGTAGCTATCAGTTTACGTTCAATAAAATTCTTTTGTGTTTTTATTTTATAAATTTTTAATTTTTCCAACTTTTTATCGATACATTACTAATCCTGCATTTTCGTTTCTTACTTACTGTAGCGTACAATGCGTGTTGCACATTTGACTTTCTTCTTGCGGTTTTTCTTCATTTCTGCAATAAGCATCGGGTACCACTTCCTTGTGCTCAGTACTTCTACATTCGGCTTTACGATACTTCATCCCCTGACACATTCGGTTGCAAGTTGACCAATCGCTGAGCAACCACGTGTAGCTATTTAGAATTCTTTTGGGTACAGTGTACTCATACGTGATTTGTGGTGGATAAACGTTCCCCACGGATAATACCTAGAATTCCATATTCTTAGTTGAGTGGAGTCACATCGCTAGAGAAATTACTTTTAGCTAAGTGACGCAATTGTAAAATTGTAAACGATGAACCTGCCTCCAAAATTAAATCGATGGCGGTGGGCCGGGAACTGTTCAGTCGTTCCACAACCGATTCCGGTCCGCTGTATTCGATAGTAACGCCCGGATGCACGATCACCTTACGATGCATTACCATAAAGTTCCCGTTTAAGATATATTCGTCGTCTTCTCCAATCCGTAGCGCTATACAACAATACGTTGAAATGTTAAAAAATAATATCAAAAATAATAAAATGGAAAAACTCTAATAGAAAAATATTAGCCAAGATAAGCTCATATATCTACACATTACATTTGATTCACAATAAATCTTTATGTATAACTTTCTTTAAGATAATATAACAATATTTTTATATAGATATAAAAATAGAATATAGCTTTATTATCTTCAGCTTATTAATTTTATATTATAATATTCTTATTAATTGTATAGATATAAAGTTTTCGACACGTTAATTAAAAAATCTATTCGAAATTGTTACCGATACGTCAATGATATGAACGGCGCGCACAAGCGTTGCTCGTTAAAAATCTAGCTATTCACGAATCGGAGTAGACTGGCGCGGCCTCGTGTTACACGGCAGTTAAACGAGAAGCACAGACTTTTGCATAACGCATAATGCATAAGAGAATCAATCAATCTGAAGCCGTCCTTTCCTTCTACTTCACCGAAAAGAAGAGCTTTGATTGATTGATTCTCTTATCCACTATGCGTTATGCGTTATGTAAAAGCTTGTGTCTTGGGCTCTTGCTAAGCGCGCTATTCGTCAGGGCATTGAACCAAATTTCAAAGTACCTTACTCCGATCTTTGTGCGGTTATTAGACAACATTAAATTTCTGATAACTTCTACCAGTATCTTAATTGAATCCATAACGGACATTAAGTTATATCTACACAAACTTGCATAATCGCATAAACGTATGCATAAAGAAAAGTATCCAATCACATTTTACGTGCATCTCTATAAAAAAAAATGCGATTGGATAATTTTCTTTATGCATGCTATGCATAAAGTTAATGCAGCTATGCAAGTTTGTGTGGATATAGCTTTAAAGGCTTTTATTTCTTCACAAATATTTTTTCGAAATCTGCGAAACCCTGGTATTTCCGTATGAAAATCTCCAGGGAAATTATTGTTATGATTAATCGTGTGCGTTCTAACCATTATAATCTTAATTATAGTTTGTATCGTAAAAATCTAGTTGATAATCCTTCTTGTCCCTGCAGTTTGCCGCAACAAGATATCATACATTTAATTTATGAATGTCCCTATACTTATAATGATGCACGCCTCCTTCGACGCGCTGTGACTCGCAGGCCGATAATAGAATGACTAAATTTTCACAAGCTGTTGCTAATCCATCTACATGCTTTTGTAGACTCATTCAAAACTTCAGTAAATCTTGTGGCAGGCACTTTTGAGTCTTGTATTCTCGCGTCTCCTTGCGACCTGCGCAAGCGCTTTGCCTTGCCTTTGCTCTTCCCCTCCTATCCTAGAGAAGTTCCTCTTCGCTTTATACTAACAGAGAGAAATCTGAGAGCGGCCATGGCGGCCTTTTTCCTGGTAATGCTTCTAACTCCCCATACGCTAGCGGCACCATTTTCGAGCTGTGGGAACTACGTATCACGTTCACATCGAGAGCGAGCGAGACAGCGAGACGCAGCGATCGTGACGTAGCGTCGCGCTATCTCGCTTGCTCTCCATGATGAACGTGATACGTAGTTCCCACAGTTCGAAAATGGACATTGGTGCCGCTAGTAAAGCATTACAGGAAAAAGGCCGCCATTGTCGCTCTCAGGTTTCTCTCTGATACTAGGCACTCTGTCGGCTTGTCGCGAGGTTTCCCTGCCGAGTGCCGGGGTAATTTGCTCCAGAGCTGGCGTACTAGTCCGCATTAACCTATATATTTCGTTTTCACATTTTTACTAAAAACGTTAAACATTGACGTGATCTGGTTGTATCGATCTCCTATTATACTCGGAGGCGGGAGCCATTTTATTAAAGAAGAAGAAGAAGAATCATTACACTCGTTATTGTATCCTTATCATTAAATATATTCTCAATCAATGAAGAATCCGAGTTCAATCCGTTTGAAAACATAACAATTGGCGACGAGGATCATGGATCTCAAAGAGGCACTCATGTCAACAACTTGCTCTCATTCAACAACAACAACAGCAGCAGCAACTATTCCTACAGCAGCAATGGATCAAAAGCAACAACAGCAATTTTTCATGGAGCAGCAACAAGATTTCATTAATCACCCTTTAACGATTTGGACTAATTCATCGGGTTCTCAGAGAAATATCAAAATGGAATCTTTGGCGAACTCTATGACTGAATTCATTTACGATCCGGAAAATAACCTAACATTCGATGCTTGGTACGTTAGATATCAAGGTCTATTTCAGATAGATGCACAGGATTTAGACGATGCATCTAAGGTCAGACTTTTATTACGTAAAATGAATACAATTTCACATAAACAGTACACTGATTTCATTTTGCCTAAAGAATACAAAGATTTTGATTTCGCAACCACAGTGGAAAAACTTACACAATTATTTGGAAGCAAAATATCTCTATTCCATCAGCGTTATAATTGCATGAACACAACGAAATCATCAGATCAAGATTTCATTTCTTATGCAGCGCTAGTCAATAAACGTTGCGAAGAATTCAAAATTTCTTCAATCACTGCTGATCAATTTAAATGTCTTATCTTTGCATGTGGTTTAAGATCGTCCACTGAAGCCGATATTCGAACCAAACTTCTCAATTTAATTGATACAAGGTCAGATACTCTTACAATTGAGGATTTTTCAATGGAATGTCAGTATCTAATCAATCTCAAGCATGACACGTCGTTGATTCAAAACCAAGGATCGACAGAGTTGAATTCAGTGGCTCTTGTTAAAAATGAACGACAACACAAACCTAAGGTACAAAACTTAAATAAATCAAGAAATTTTCAAGGTAAGAATCAAAATTTTTTACCCAGCAAAGATTCCCAGCAATTGCATTATTCCGAGTTTTGTACTTTTAAAAATCACAAATGTCAAAAATGCAATAATGTTGATCACGAAGACGGATACTGTGCTTCAAGTCAGAAGGTCAAATCAAAAACCAATGACGTTAATGCAAATCAAAACGTCAAGATGATTAAAGTCAATCAAGTCACGTCAAATGTTAATCGCAAATTTGTAAAAACTATAATCAATAATCATCCACTTAAACTGCAACTTGATACTGGATCTGATATTTCCATAATATCAGAAAAGAATTACTTTTTGTTGGGAAACCCAAAAGGTTGTTTAACAGCGCATGTTGCTTGTGATGCGTCGGGAAATCGCATCAATTTTATGAAAGAGTTTAATTGCAAAGTATCTTTGAATGGAGTCGTCAAACAGCTACGATGTTTCGTAACATCAAATTTGGATCTCAACATCATGGGTCTTGATTGGTTTGCAGCTTTTGATTTATGGGATTGCAGTCTCAATAGTTTTTGTTTCGCGAGCTTTTCAAGAACCATTCAGGAGCCTCAATCAGATCTAACTCAATTTGATTTATCTTTGCTTAAAGAAAATTTCAAAGATGTTTTCTCATCTCAATTGGGTTGTTGCACGAAAACAAAAGTCAAACTGTTTTTGAAATCCAATTCAAAACCAATTTTCAGATCTGAGAGACCGGTTGCTTACGCAATTTTACCTTTAGTCCATGCAGAACTGTCAAGACTTGAACAAAATGGAATCATTTCACCAATCGAATATTCAGACTGGGCAACTCCAATAGTTGTTGTCCGGAAGAGAAATGGAAAGATTAGGATTTATCCAGATTTTTCTACTGGACTCAATAAGTCATTAGAACCAAATCGTCATCCACTTCCTTTGCCAGATAAAATATTTTTTCAACTTTCAAACTGTAAATATTTTAGTCAGTTAGATTTGTCTGACGCTTTTCTTCAAATTGAAATTGACGAAGAATCAAAACATCTTTTAACAATTAATACACACAGAGGTTTATACGCCTATAATCGTTTACCTTTTGAAGTTACCACAGCTCCAGGCGAATTCCAATCAATAATGGATTCAATGATTTCTGGATTAGAAAATGTTTTTGCTTATATCGATGATATTATTGTTGGTGGAGCTACAGTTCAAGAGCATAATCGAAATCTAACTCGTTTATTAGAGCGAATAAAGGATTACGGTCTCCATCTTCAAATAGAGAAATGTAGTTTCTTTACTACACAGATCAATTATCTCGGTTATGTCATCAATGGACAAGGATTACATCTAGATCCTAAAAACGTAGAAGTAATCGAAAACATGTCTGAACCTCATAATTTAACCACATTACGTTCTCTTTTAGGAGCAATTAATTATTATTCACGTTTCACTTCAAATATGGACATTCTTAGATGTCCTTTGGATAATCTTTTAAAACAAGATTCTGAATGGAACTGGTCTTCGGAATGTCAAGAATCTTTTGATCAATTTAAGAGAATTCTTTCTTCAAGACTCTTATTGACTCATTATAATCCTCAACACGAGATTATTATAGCAGCAGATGCTTCAAATGAAGGATTAGGAGCATGTATTCTTCATAGATTTCCAGATTCCACAATTAAGGCAATCAGTCATGCCTCAAGGAGTCTCACTGAAGCAGAACGTAAATACAGTCAGATTGAAAAAAAGGCATTAGCTATTATTTTTGCAATCACAAAGTTTCATAGAATGATTTTCGGAAGGCAATTCATCCTTCAAATTGATCACGAACCTTTACTTCAAATTTTTGGAAACAAAAAAGGAATTGCAGCTTATACAGTCAACCGTCTTCAGCGATGGGCACTTCAATTATTATCTTATGATTTTAAGATCGAATACGTCAAGACGACCGAATTTGGACACGCGGATATTTTAGCAAAACTAATCAGTCATCAACATCGTCCTGAAGAGGAATTTGTAATTGCTTCTGTTCAAATGGAAGCAGATTTACTTTTAGTCCTCAATGAATCACTTCAGTTCTTTCCAATTACTTTTCAACAAATCAGAGATACAATTAAAAAAGATGTTATTTTACAAAAAGTTATTAACTTTACCTTGAATTCTTGGCCACAGAATGTCGATGATTCGAATTTACAACCATTTTTTCTCCATCGAAACTCATTAACCGTGGTTCAAGAATGTCTTCTTTTCCACGACAGAGTTGTAATTCCTCGACAATTCCATCATCAAATTCACAAACGAATTCATAGAGGTCATCCCGGAATTGAGCGAATGGAAATCATGGCTCGTTATGTCTATTGGCCAAGGATGTATCAAGAAATAAAAGAAATTGTTGAAAATTGCAGAAATTGCGCACTTGAGGAATCACTAATCAAAGTATCATTATCAAGTCTGTCTCTTCCTGTAAAACCATGGCAAATAGTTCACATAGATTTCGCAGGACCTTTAAACGGAGAATATTATTTTGTTCTGGTTGATGCCTTTTCAAAATGGCCTGAGATAATTCCAACACAAACAATTACATCTCAGAAAACTATTAATATTCTTCGAGAAATCTTTGCAAGATTTGGTGTTCCTGAAAGTTTAATTTCAGATAATGGAACTCAGTTCACTTCAGAAGAGTTCCAAAACTTTTGTCTTTCACAAGGAATCAATCATCTGCATATTCCACCTTTTCATCCAAGATCTGAGGGACAAATAGAACGTTTCATAGTTACCTTTAAACGGGCACTTTTAGAAATCGAAGCAAAGGGGAAAGAAGTCATGGAACATCTTTATACTTTTCTTCAGTATTATAGGTCAACTCCAAATCCTAATGTTCCGAATCAAGTTTCTCCTGCTGAAGCCTTGTTTGGAAGACCTATACAAACAACATTAGATCTTCTTAGGTCCTCAGAGTGTTCAACTTTTCAACCTGAGAAGACTCACGAAACTCTTCATAAACAGCGTCAAGAAGAACAATACAACCGGACACATGCAGTTAAATCCAAGAGTTTTGAACCAGGAACGAAAGTTTACGTTCAAATTTACACTTATAATAAATGGTCTTGGGTTCCTGGAGAAGTAGTTGAAAAAGTTGGAAGTGTCTACAACATACTCGTTGATACCCAAAGTCGTTTGGTTCAAGTTCATGCAAATCAAATTAAATTTCGATTTATCAAGGACAATGACGACTCATCTCAACAAGAGGAATTTCAACCACTTGAGATATTAATTAATGCTTTCAATGATGGAGGAATACAAGTGGATACTCAAGAAATTTGCTCTATTCTTCAAGGAATTTCCATTTCACCTCAACCTCTCGAAATCAGACAAGAACTATTACAATCTCAAAAATTGTCTGGAACTCAAGATTTTGAAACACAAACACAAGAGTCCCAGGATCTAGGTCAAGAAACAGAACCTTTTCAACAGGAATCTCAACAACCAGTACTTAGACGCTCTCTTAGACTGCGCAACAAACTGCGCAACGCGCAATTCACCCAGACTGAAGGATTACCAGTGCTCCACTTTCAAAGGGGAGGTGTTACCGACGTCAACGATATGAATAACGCCACAAGCGTTGCTCGTTAACCATCTAGCTATTCACAAATGTTCACAAATCGGGGTGGACTCTGGCGCGGCCTGGTATTACACGGCAGTTAATCATTACATTCGTTATTGTATTCTTATCGTTAAATATATTCTTAATCAATTAAGAATCCGAGTTCAATCCGTTTGAAAACATTACAGAAATCAGGGTTGAGTAGTGCTAAATTAAAAAGTTAAAAGTTAAGTTAAAAAGTTAATTAATTTTATATTATATATTATTATAAAATATATTATTATAAAAAATATTAACGTAATAAAATTTTGGATATGTTTTAAAATCTAAATAGTTTTTGTTTTATTGTCACTTCCGTTATTATTAAGACTAAAACCATGGAATCATAAAAAAAAAATTTTTAACTTTTCAATTACATTTTTTTATTAACTTAACTTTTAATTCAATTAATTTCATTATACATTAACTTGTATCTTAACTAAGTTAAATTTTCAAGGTTGTTAACTTTAACTTAACTTAGTTAAAAAAAAAAGTAACTTACCCAACCCTGACAGAAATAATATAGAAAAGTTTCTTACCAAGATAATTACTGTCGTTGTGAGAGTTCAGCCATCCGTGTTGTTTAATGTCAATGTAGCTACTGCCTGCAGGGATTTTAGCTACCCTGGTATAACCGTACACGCTCGTGTTGTAGGCGCCCGCAATTCTCTGACAAGTGGCATTGTTGCCTCTGCAAACACCGCAAGTATCAAGATCGGCTGTCGAATTCAAGATGTGATCGCATCCAGCTGGCTTGCATTGACCATTAACGCATATGTGAAAAGTGTCAGGACCGCAAGGTGTCCCATCGATTACTTTATCGCGTAACATGTAATACTGATTGCTCTCCACTTGGCAGTATAGTTTGCAGCGATCTTGCGGCAGTACTATAAAAAAAAGTTTCGAAAATTGTATCTTCCTCATATAACTTCCTCAGAGATTAGATCAAATCTATCGCATAGATTGAAAAAAAGATGAATTAAGAAATAGTCAAAAAAATAAATCATTGCTTACTCCTCGTATACTTTGCATGCCACTTAACATCTCTAGCAAGATTCTGAATATTGAAATTGTTGTTATCGAATTTCGAGCACTGCTGTTCCCTGTAAACGAAAGAAAAAAATGTATTATATGTTAATGTATAGAAATAAATGATTAATCCACTACTAATTAATATATGGAAGAAACGATTTTACTGGATCTAAAAATTTAGATGTAACCACTAGATATAGATCTGAAAATAATTTTGTTAGACCATGGATACAATTATGTAGGACGCTCAAGTGACTGATGATAAACAGTGATGATAAACAATACTACAAAAAGTCTTAACATTCTAACAATCAATTTAAATGTCCATTAATTATTTTAGCAGTTTAACAAAATTATTATAGGATCGGTATCTAGTTAAATTTTTAAATACTTTGACAGAAGTATTCTTTCTGCCGGATTCATTTTAACATTGAAGCAATTGTATTAATTTTTATCGCTCGTCTTGCCATTAGAACGCCAGTTAATCGATAAAAACTTTGTTCTTGAGGATTTATGCAGTTTTCTTCATACAAGACACGTACCTAAAGTCTGGGCTACCTGGTGGGCACTCTTTAGTGCCGCAGCTGCGGTATTTTACGCGTTCGCCGATGCAATAATTACCGCCGTTCTTCGGCGCCGGATTGTCGCATTCACGATACTTCCTCTTGACGCCACCACCGCAGGTCCGCGAACACTCGCCGTATCTTCCCCATTCGCCCCATTGACCGTGGACCGGCTCGAGGTTTCTACGTGAGACGCATTCGCCGCGATGACACCATTTATCAGTGCCGCAAGGTGTACCATCAGCCCAGGGCATGTGCTGAGTGTGACACTGTTGATGATGATCCCACAGTGGCGCGGTGCACCATAGTCTCCTACACACTGCCTGGCCGGTAACCGACCAAGCCCTCAATTTACTTCAATTCTTAAGCGAATTTTATCGTAATAATGCTACGGTGTAGACAAGTCAAAAGCAAGCTTGAAGTGTTCCAATAAATGATATCAATGTATTGATATTACTTTTCGGACTCTAATTATTGGTAAATGTTATATAAAGACATAGGCTGAAAATGAAATTAAAATAAGCGAAAGAATGGAACGTATTTTGTGTGAGATATAAACGCAAATACATCTCAATCAAACGCGTGAAGAGAACGTTTTCGACTTACCATCACTCACCATATGAGGACAGATTCTGGATCCTTGCCCGAAGACGAGCTCGCATTGTTTGTTCTCCGAATAGTCTTCGCCGGGTAACCGACCGTTTTGTCTCTCCATCATTTTACTGGGTTCATCAAGCAAACAGTTAGCATATCCGGCTCTGAAACAAAAAGTCATTACGAATTAATAAAGATTATCGATCCCGCTGATCAAGAGAAAGTTGTCCATTCATCCGAATAGCTTTTGAGAATTATATTTCTTAAGACAATGTGTAAAATATATTACGAGCATATATAACAGTCGCTTAGAATCTCGTTAAACCGGATTTCTAAACGATGGCGATGACTCGTTCCGGCCCCTTCGATGTCACAGAAAAACTCGTAACATTGCCTTTCTCGATCGAAATGAATTTGTCTGGCCGACATCCATTCCCTGGAAATCGGCGTGCTTGACACAAATGGTTTATTCTCGACTTTCCTATTTGTGCTTGAATCGTGATTCAAAATCCAATTTTAGAGAATGCGTTACACTTAAGACTACAAATGGCAATGAATTAATTGTCTTAATTAATTAAAAGAACTCGACATAATTGAATTATTCTGATAGCAAAAACAAAAATAAACCTATTTAATCTGATTAAGACTACTTAAATGCAATACATGCGCTATTAACTTGAGACATGAAGTGTCTTTCTCTAAATATAGACACAAGAGACATCAAGAGACATTAAAGAGATATCTTGTAAAGAACATGAGAGAACTTTCAAATTAAATACGATTATTTATCTAGAAAATTTTTAACATATTTATAGAAAGTTAAATGCCAAAAGAATAGAGAAAAGATATATTTATTATTAAAGAGCAATTTAATAAATCTCTTATTTTAAAGATGTAACATTGGCCAATAACCATTAATGAATTAAAGATCCTATGAACTATATATCGCTATGAACAGAAAGACAAATCAACGCGGTCAACAGACAAAACTTGACATCGCATTGCGTATTGTCTCAAGTAGAGGTCACGAGTCAATTAGTAACGATCTCTTTCCAGAATGCTCCCCGGCACATCGTTTATAACCGAGTCATTCGCCAATTAGTGACTGACTCACTCGAGAAATTCGGTGACATAGTGTCGGGAACACTTGGACCACTCCCAGGGAAAAGTATTGTCGTCCAGCATGCGGGACATTACGTTGTGCACACCCGAACGATTTCTGAAGCCAGCACACTTGGAGTCATCGTCGTGCGGCATGTTAAGCCTGTAATACATTTCAGATATTTCCTCTATGTAAGTGACATGTTCAAAAAAATCATAGTCATAATGTATGCATGAGCAAGAAAGACAAAACAGGATTGGAAAATTATAGAATTAAAAATTAATTAAAGACGTTTTAAAAAGAAATAGTACATCAACCCCAATAAACACAAAGTAACATAAGATTAATGTTATAATTTCATACTTAACAATGTAACTTATGTACTTCATATACTATATTATATTTATACTGTTCAGTATAAAATTATAATATTGATATTATTGTTAATTGATATTTATACTAGGAAATGTACGATAATATGATATGTATGAGTGTAAAAGACTCTAAAAGATTAAAAGAAAGAGATGATACTGGTGTAAAAGACAAATAAAAAAATAAGATTAAAAAATCAAAAATCTCACGGTAAATAGATAGGTATATTAGATGTATATAGTACAGCAACAATCTCGTGAAGAAGATACGGCGTATCTTTCAAGAAGGATTTAAATAATCCCATTACATAAATAATGTAACATAAGTTATAAAGAACGTATCGTATATCTTATGACCGATAAATATACTTACACGTGACCAATCTCGTGTGCGATGGTAAACGCCGCGGCTAATCCATTATCCTGCACGATAGCGCACGAAGATCCAGGCGAGCACATTCTACCCAGTTCGGCCAAGCCCAAAGTATCACAACGTTTTTGGCGCGGATTGTGACACAGATTTTCTCTGAAAATTATTTTCAGATTGTATACATGTAACATGTTCTCAAACTTCGGATCTTTATGTCTAAGACCATTGTTTCAATAAATTTGAAAAATGCCATCATTTATTTTATATTCATCATTTTAAAAATATTGGCAACATTCTAATTTCTTCTTAAAATTTTTAATTAATGAGATAATAAAATTACAAATATATTTTAAATAAAGTTTTGTTATTAATATATCAGCAGTAATTTAAATATTTTATATTCATATTTGACCTTAAAAAAATTTTCGCTTGCGGCGCACAATGCCCCCCTCCCCTTTAACAAATTTCTGAATCCGCCCCGATTGTTACTTTATATATGACACTAACTTTTATGAGAAATTTCATATTATAGAAAATCGAATATTTTTACAATAGAAATTTTTATAATACAAACCTAGTTAATAGAAGCGCAGCGTCATGATGTTCCGGTGAGGGTTCGTCAGGATTGTTACGTTTCTGCCATTGGCAGAATCGCTTCAACATTTCAGCCGCTGCGATTCCGTCACTTCCGCTATGCTTGACACCGAATATTTCCTCAGTCTTGACGATCTTCATCACTGCAATGCTTACTGGATTGCCGATAGATTGGTCCTTGTAGATCCGTGAAACCTATCCTTCCAGGGGGGCAAATAGAAACATATCCGGTAATTCAGTTGCAATAAATGAAGGTACATAAGCCGAATAAGACCCGGCACTAAATAAGGCCCACTTTTAAATTTATCACTTAAAAACGCGCTTCACGCCAATAAAATAAGTCCCAAGAAATTTTGTTCAAAACTAATTTAAAAAAATAATGTTTAATTTCTTTATTTTTAATTTATTTTTTATTTGAGCCTTATATTCACATATGCATGTAAGGATATTTATATCCCAATGTAGAAATATTTATCATTATTCGATAATACTGAATATTCAATATTTTTTATTGATCGATATAAAAATATCGAATAATTTTTACCATTCATATTCACTCTCCATTTTTTATGAATACTTTCAGGAATTTTGGATGCATTCGTTAATCGGTACATTGTGACATAAAGGAAGGAGTTTCATTTATTGTTTGTAATTTGTAATAGGGAGTAGGAATTGGGATTATAAATAAACGGACTAAACTTTCCTAGTTTCCTCCATCAAATAATCAAATATCAAGTATTACATATCTTCGTTCGTAAGCTCTAAAAAAAAGTGACGTTTTCTTTTTAATCTATTCGTTGTGCGATATATTCAATAAAATTCGGAATAAATATAGATATTTTAAAACTATCAATGTCAGAAATTTAAAAAATTATTTTTTTAGTTTATTTCTAAATATTCTATATAGAAGATATATTTCACTTTTGTGAGTAAAATAAAGATTTTATTCTCACTCAGTTTATTTCTGCATACATAAATAGAATTTTAAAAAATAAAATAAATTATGTGGACCTTATTTGGTTCAAGTACCTTAATCATTAATTACTTTTTAGCATTATTTGATGCATTCACATATTTCTTATTTTATTAAAGACTCTAAAACTATGTGTATATATGTTTTAAAAGATACATCTGATCTATTCTAGGACACTAAGAGTGCACACAAAGAGTCTATTTTGATCTTTTGTCCGCGCTCTTTCATTCATAAAAAATTCATGAATCTTAAAGTCGATCGATTATTGTTGAGAAACGCGATTGAATCATCGAACGGACGACAAGCGTGGGTTCGTGAAAGCGAACTCCTCGCAGGATGTTGCCCTCCCCGTAAGGTGTGGCCTTCGCGTGGGATACATAACTGGCGTAGCGTACTCGGTAATGACCGCCGTGACGAAGCTAATTGTCGAATTACATTGAATCGACATCTCCCATCTCCTTCCTCTTTCTCTTCACTGGCTCTTTTTTTGGCCAAGAATTTAATTCGAAAGAAACATGCCGGTCCAGCGAGTTTCGTTTTCAAGATGGATAGCACCTTACTACGTCCTTGATCTTTATCAATGGATTTAAAAATTGCCATGCTCATGTTGTGACAATCTGAATTACTCTTTTAAGATCTTTTGCAACCTTTTGATTAAAGACACAATTTATTTATTATACTCTTTTAATTTTTAATGTTATACTTCCTTTACAAGAAAAAAAACTTTAAATTAAAAGCGTATTAAAATCTGATCAAAATTAGGACAAGAATATTCCTTCATCATACATTATCTTCTCTTAAAGTTCAGCTTGTTAAAAACTCACTATCTTAAATTAATTACTTATCAAAGATCACCATTCAAATTAAACGACAATTCCGCATTGCAGAATATTCGATGTATATATACACACATATATATATATATATATATGTGTGTGTGTGTACGAGGATTACTCAGAGAGTAATGTCCCACATTTTTTCTCAGACAGCAATAAATATAAAAAAAGTGAAATTTTACATGCTGCGCAAATTTTAAGTTTGAAAAATGTGAAGCATTATTACTTTCTGATCTTACATGTACACATACAAAAATGCATTAAATGTAGCCACAATTTTTTAAGGAAAAAAAAAATATAAGGAACCGCATTGTGGTATGAAACTTGGAAAGCGAAATCGAATATTTTCAAATTACGTCCAAAGAGAATATATACCCACCGTGCTCATCAAGACAAGAATGTAGCTGACCAAGCCAGTGCCATGATACTCCACCATTTTCGCATCGGCCACCACCATGATCTCGATGAAATATTCACGCGGTAAGGCACGTCGCGGTCTCCATGTCACGAAGGGATCCGAGTCCATCTCTGAGTCCTGTGCGTCTTCATTCTGATGTTCACGTTCACGTTCCATACTATAATACCTGGAATTTGTAGAATACGCGCTACAGATTCGTTGACAGAGCGTCCCAGAATATGTAGAAAGAGTAGCGTTGCTTCTCGTGAAGATTAAAGTCAACTCTTCCGCGAAAATGTTGCGAGAGGAAACGTCAGTTCACAATTCTCAAATTTCAGCAATTAAACTTCTTCAAACTCCGTCAAAATTAAAACCTGCCTTAAATTAAACAACAAATAATATGTGCTGTTATTTACATGTTACATTCAAATTTTTTTAAATAGCTTCCAATTCGAAAAATTATTTACAACAAATAACATTACGCTTTCAATTTGTATCAATTTTGCACACAGAAAAATACAGACGTAAGTAATATAATTACTTATTTCAAATATTTCAAAAGTGAAGATATCTACAAATCTATATAAGTTTATTATAAACATTAAATTTATTTAAAATATATATTCTAAATCTTAGTAACTTTAATACTTCAATCAAAATTGTTAAATTAAATCAAATTTAATATGCTCTTACATAAAATCATTTCTTCAATAAATTTTATATTTTTTAAAAGAGAATAATTTTTTGTTTTTTTTAATACATAATAATGAGTGTTTCCAAAATTTGTAATAAGTATACTTTAAGACTATCAAAGAATATTCTTTACTAAATATAATCAATATGCTAAAAAAAAGGAAGTAAATTAAGCAACTATTTTTCTTAGTAATAGAATAATATTTTTCTGTGTGTGAAACATTTCTTGCGGAATACAATAAATATTACAATAAATAATACAATAAATATTTAATTCAAAATTTACTCGTTAATCATACGTTTAACGAATTAAGAACAGCACTTGGAAATATCTCGATAACAAGTAAATGTATTTTTTTTTTTCAAGATTTTCAAGAATGTACAAAATTTGCATATTCGTATGTGCCTATACCTGTCGTCATAATCCAATTTCTGAAAAAAATCCCGATGATCGTTCAGCTCTGTGAATTGTTCGTATCTCTCTTCCTCCTCTCTAGGAAACCGCTCCAACGATGCGGTTTTCCGCGTCAATGATCTACGCTCCCGCGAACGCTCCCCGACGTAAATTCTACGAGCGGAACTATCGTCGGTTAACGGGGAGGGGACGTCGTCTGAGTCATAATCTGTGGGCATCGACAATGCCAATTATAATCAAGTCAATTAATTCGGTGTCCAATAGAAGATTTCGCAAGAATTCAACAATTGACACCGTACCATCGCAAACGTCGATCCGAGGTCGACGTTATTTAAAACGCGAGAGACCGCAGCCGCGATAGATGTGACAAGAGACGAGAAAAATTTCGACGGTGTAGTATCAACGACGTTGTTTTGTAGGCAGAGAGTACGCGAGTCGCCAAGCTGTCTCGATGGTACATCAGAATCCGCCCGAGGGAAGACGTAAATGCCTGAACCTGTTTTGGTACAGGTGGTCGTGCGAGTATGCGTTGAGTGAAAAAAGACGCGACGCTTTTTCTCCGAAGCCTCGTGAAGCACGTGAACATGCGTATCGGAATTTCATATTGGAATAACCGTGGATATTCGCGAGATCGTGGTACAGTGCGGTAGCATAAATAAATGTTTCTTGATTCATCCTCGTTATCTTCGACCAATGCTGGAACCAGTATTAATTTACTATTGCGACCAGTATTAATATGCTATTGATATTTTATGTCAATTCTTCTTCGATTTGTTTACGAATATATGAGATATTTATGTAATTTTATTGTCAGTACGTGTCAAATCTTAGAAGATATAATTATATTATGAATAAATAATTATCACGTAATATATTAATTAATTATAATATATTATAATTAATTATATTACAATACAAATAAGGAATAATTCTTTATCTGTTAAAAATCCACGTTTGTATCAATTCTTTTTAATAATATGTTTACGAATACATGAAATGTTAATGTAATTTTATTTTCAATGCGTGTCTCAAAAATCTCAGATATAATGATAATACAAATAAATAATTAAAATATAATATATTTATGATATATATATTGCTATAATATTTTAATTAATTATAATATAAATAAATTCTCAATCTTCCTTTAAAAAAAAAAACAACAAAATAAACTAAAGTCTCTATTTTGTTCAATAAAACACTTCTGATTGTTTGCACATTTTGATAGCCACTGTTGAAACAAATTTGACTTGGTTTCATTTTCTTCTGCATTCCTTCGACTCGCTTCTTCATACAGAATGACCCGCTTTTCCCGACTGTGTCACTAACGAACCACCCCACATACCAAGCGGATAACGCATCGTAATATTGTAAATAAAATCGAAAGAAATAAAATTTTTCAATTACCTATCACGCCGCAGTTGCGACTTTTAACATCATTTTCGGGAGCATCGAAATTGGAGTTATCATTTAAATTGATCGCAGCCGTAGGTACACGATAAATAGCGTGCTGTAACGAAGATCCAAGAGAATCCTTATCGTCTTCGCGCCAATGCTCGGTAGGTTTAATGAAGTAGTTACCCATCGACGTCTTCATGTGACCAGTCTGAAAACAACAATAAAATTTATATAAAAAATTATATATTAACAGCGTTAGTCAACAGCAGTCTAATTGAAAACAATCCTATTAATTTGGCAACATTATTAACGAAACAAATATGTCATACTATTGTTTTGATAAACTGTTATTTATTTTAAAAAATAAGATAATCAATTATTTGATTTATTAACACTAAAAGCTTCTTACTCACTAAAAGGACAAATCGAATAAATTACTATAAAAGTAAACAAACATTTGATTAAAAATCAAACATTTCGTTAGTGTATAAAAAATCTAAAGGTAAAAGTTGAAAAATTTTCTTATAATTTGCACGAAAATATGGAAAATTAATTAAAAAAATAAAAATAATCAGTAATGCTCGCACAATACTTCTTATTATTGAATAAAAAAAATTATTTTCAATGAGATTGCTGTTTTAGTTATAACGCATTATGTTATTAATACAATATCATTTTTTTGCGTGTATAATAATTCATGATATCTTATTGCGATAAAATTAAAACAACTTGATACAAATTCAGTCGTAAAATAAGAATTTTTGCATCACATACAAGACTTAAATTTACGTTTCTGAGAAAATTTATTACTCGAAAAAAAAAAAATCGATTGGAGTTCGCGTCAAGAACCTTTGGCTCGAGTAAACCATTTCCTAACGATTAGACAGAATTACGGTGGAATTATTTATAAATGCGACGTTCTATGTAATCAGACGAATTATTACACATTACGCGTTTACATGAAATAAGAGAAGATTCGGGTTCGCGTTTATTTTAAGCAGCGGCAAGTTACAGGCAGAGATGCTATTAGAAGAGCGTTATTTACAAACGAAGCGTTGTTATCCTATTCGCCAACTACGATACGTTAACTTCCTTGATTAAACATTCGGAACGGAGATGGACTCTCTGGATCTATTTATTTTTTCGGAATACAGACTCTCGGCACTCGGCACACGTGCGCGCCGCGAGAGGAACGAGTAGGCCGCGCCTATTTCAAATACTTGTGACTTATGACCCGTGAATTTTATTAGAGTTACATTATCAAAGATCTCGAGCTACTAATTCAATTAAATATAAATACGCATTCCGATGCTAGAACCCTACGAGAGCAAGGACGTTCCTCGGCACACGAGTTAAAACTGGATATTATATAACGTGAAATTTCCTGCCGAACGACTCGAGTAATAAAATTAATAGGGCAACTAATTAGCATATAAATAGCGCTAAATTTCTCGAGCTCCGGAGCGAATCTTTTGATAACACTGAGGGGACCAATTCAACGGAACAAAACTTATCTTGTTGTGCCAAATTCTCTGACTTGTGAGTGAAGAAAATTGGAAAGTTATGGTAACGTGAAATGTACGTTTTTTAATTAAAAAAGACGCCCACATGTTTGCACGGTAATTAGGAGATTCAGGAAGTCATTGGCAGAAATTTATTAAGGGGAATGGGGAGAACGGAGTCAGAAATTTATTATGGGGGATGGGGACCATTGACGCGTCGCAAGTGAAATTATAAAATCCAAATATGAAAGCATATAATATTAAGTATAATAATATAGATCAAATAAAAAACTGTATATTTAAATTATTACACTGAGAAAGTTTATTTATAGATATATAATTCATAAAATGTTTAAAATTATATTAAATTATATTATTTACAAAGGATGGATAATACAATAAAATCTATGTATTTTTATATCTAAGAATTATTTTCTTAAATTAAAAAGTACATATTTTTAGAATATCAAAATTGTAATTAATCGTTTAAGAAACATTAAAAATATAAACCGAATGATCCGAACAAAAAATTTTTTAAAAAGGAGATTCGAAGGGAGAGGACATATAGGGTCATTGCCCCTATATGTCCTCCCCCCTGTGGATCTGTCGATGTAGAAGGTTGAAACCCTGACTGAGGTAATATTTTTCGCAATGAGTGTTTTGCAGTGTTTTAAGCTTATCAATATCTATTTTTGGTCAAAGCGGTGCTTGATTATTTATATGCAAATATACATTCGCAAATATGTATATATTTTTCAGTCTTATTGAACTGCATATCGATTTAGTTTGTCAAACTTGAAATGCAATCATATACTGAATTAAGAAATTATATTGGTCATCGAATATTAAAAAAAGAATGAATGGATATCATTATTTAGCTAAGTGCTCTTAGTATTTAAAAAAAAAAAAGACATGCGCAGGACACGATTGGCTCAACTACTATTAAATGTCTATCCAGCCAAATTTGCATAGCCACATAAACGTATGCATAAAGAAAATTATCCAATCACATTTCTATTATAAAGACGCACGTAAAATGTGATTGGATAATTTTCTTTATGCATTCATTTATGCAGATATGAGAGTTTGTCTGGATATACCCTAAGGGTTATAAAATTTACATAGAAATATAATATTATTAGGCACTAAGATCCAGCCTTGACCGCATTTAGAGCTTGTTTCTCACTTATTTGTACGACTCGCATTGCGATCTAGTTGAACTCATTGTGAAATGCAGATTCAAGGTTTATCTAATGAAACAAGAAAGGGGAGCGTGCGTTTCTTATAGTGAGATCGTCTTGTCGCGAAGCGACCGTGCAACGACCGTGTAGATAACGTGAATGAAACTTTACGTGACGCTAGCCGCAAACCATAGGCCGTAAGCGATGGCACGCGGCTCGTGTACGCGACTCCGCTCGATTCGCTTATGTCTGCGATTTGCATTCTTGCAGACATGCGCCTTCTCTATTCCGCGGCACAAAGACTGACTTGAGGATTACCGAGAACTCTCGGCGGGAACGCCGTTTTTCTCCCCGTCTCTTTTTCCCCGTGTCTCTCGCGCTCGGTCACTATTTTACCCTTTCTCTCGCTCATCTCCCTTTTTGCCTTTTCGATCGGCTAACACAACTACGGCCACTAACGACCTCGCGATTATCCGCTGAAGCAATTCATCGACCTTTCGACGAGCGGAGCTGATTCAACGTGCCCCTCACGTCATTCGGTGAAAATGCCGCTCGTTAATTAATAATGCGAAACATCAAAAATGCAGCACCGTATGTATGTTCACATGGAAAGGAGAATTTTGCTGAAGTATCTAAAAATTTAACTAAATATAAAACATAATTTTGTTGGACTATACAAATTACGTATATTGTTAAATATAAAAGAAAGCAATGGTAACACAATTCCTTGAGTTAAATAACATTTTGTTAATTTTAACGTCTATTGCATCAAAATGTAAATTAATACATTTATGTATATATAATATTTATTTTTAAAGTAAACAATATTCATATTACGTATATATATGGTATATATTATATACATATATATGCATTTAATAAATAATAAACTGAATCAAACGTTTTTAATTAAATTGTTTAGCTTCATTTGGTTTTAATTAAATTAATATTGAGTAGGAGCAATGGCGACTTATAGAAATGATCATTAAAAATATGTGAAGGTAAAATGGCCATGAACAAGCAACAAAATTTCAATCAGATAATGACATACAATTTTATTCACCAGATAATGATAATGGCACACTTACGCATTTCAAACTCTTTTACAGAGTCTTGTGATTAAAAATAATACAAATTGAATATAATTTAACATTATTAATTTAACAGTGTAAAAATTTCAAGCACGATGGTACTACTAAGAACAGTTTTGATTGAAAATGAACAAAGCAGAAAATTTTGTTCATATCAATCAGAATTCTGGTTATCTTAATTATACATAAAATTAATTTTAATCAGAAAATTCTGATTTATCCATTTTCAATCGGAATTCCAATTAATTAATTAGCAATCAGGCTTTTTTCAGTGGAGCAATGCTGTAAAATGTTTTGACATTTTAGAAATTTGAGCATCGTACACAATTATCTTAATAGTACAAGTCTAGCTGTTTGAATGTACATAATTATTTTGATAGTTCAACAAAATTAATTTTTAGATTCATGTAGCTAAAATTTTAAATACGAAATCGTTCTTTCCTTTGTGCCTTTCATTCGTAATAACAGTAGTTACAATAAGATTTTTTGCTGTAATCGTCTTAAGTAAATGTCTTCATTCTCTTTGAAGGTGCGAAAAAATATTTGAAAGAAATTAGAAAATAGTAAGAGAAAGAGCGAATTCACACGTGACTTTCTCTTACTTCTGACATCGTGTCTCAATCGTGGCAGAGGAAACGCGGAAGCTTCGAAAGAAGGCTAATTAAGCAAATTGTCTAGCAATTTTCAAGTATCTCCTTGCATGTATGGATATCCCTATCCGTCGCGAGAGAGCAAGCGATGTCAAATCGTGAGCAAGCGTACTCCGTACTGCGACGGCAAACCATAAAAACGCTGACCGCATCCTGTATTCTTCGCGCGTTCATTACAGAACGCGTGCATTATGTTTGCGTATTGCCGATTGTTTTGACTCGACACGTCGTCGAGTCGACTTCTACGCCGGAATCCGTGTATTTATGCTAAAACATCAAAAAGCATGTCGCGACGACGGAGTTAAAAAACAGCGCTATCGACCAATAATACCGGGAAAAAGATGCCCCAAGACGTAATAATACCGGAAAGAAAAAACATGCGAGACGCACACCACGTGTGCATATAACGTTTCGCCGTGCACAGCCGAGCCGGCTTAAATTATAAAGGCAGTTAGGGTACCAGGCCAGGCCAGAGTTATCTTTATTTAGGTTCCGCTTAATACGCGGGGTATAATACATCATAATATAAGGTGCCTGGGCTCAGTAATGTGCTTTGCGCGGCCTGTACGAACGGAGACAATAATAGACTATGGTAATTCGATACAAGAACGCGTCTGAATATTTTAATATCAAATATAAATTTTAGCTCTTTAAATTTCTTTAAGGGAGCAATTATATTTTTTTTAAGATTTGGGCAGAATTTTTTTATGCAAAATACAAAAGAACAAACTTAATACTTCATCTAATTTTGACGAATTATTATTTTTTTGTAGTGACTTGCCTATCATAATACTATATGTTTATATAAATTACATAAAATTTTATAGAATAATAAAAACATTGTTAATAATATTAAAAAAAGGAAAAGAGCTTTATAAAATGAACGATCAAAGAAAGTTAGATAAAAATATGCATAAATTTTATTTTAAAACATAATGAAACCGTTTTGATTCACCGAATCTTCTTTCGCCAAAATAACTAAATTATAAAGTATAGTCATACATAAATAAATATAAATTAAACGATAATGAAAATACACACAAAAGAGAAAGACAAATCACAAGAGCCATTATACGCACAATAATAAGATAGCTAAGAATAACAACATTATGTTGAACTACTATAAAATATGAAATAGTTGTTGTATGTAAAATCCTGAAAATTCAATAAGTATACTTTATTCCTCTTTAAAATCTCTTCTTGGGCAACTTTTGAGTCATCCAACTTTATCGGTTACTAGTTTTCAAGTCTAAATTATCAAACAAATAGAATAAATAAATAGCCAAAGAATTAAAAAAACAAATTAAAGGAATATGATAAAGAGACGTGTTTATCAGCAAGAGACATACGATTATTATTGTTGTCAGTTATATCTCATATTATTGATAATAATAATAAGCGTGTAAATATTTAAATTGTTTTTTTTTTACTAAAATATGCGATTGCTTCCAACGTCACGAGTTCTTTAAACTTTAAACTTTTAACATTCACTTTTGATATCTGAAAAATGCTAGTGTCTTATCTTAATGCCTTTTATCTTAACCGAAACAGAAACAGAGAGTTGAGAGAAGAAACTTCTTAGAGCATAAATTGGTAGGCGTTATCATTTACAAATAAATATTTAATTAAATGAATAAATTAATTACATTTTACACTTGTGCATTGCCTCGGGAATCAAATCAAGTTCAGCATTTCTGCAGTCTGTCTTTCATGACGAGGTGATCCTCATTAAAGCGGCCGCGCAAAATGTCATCACAGACAAAATATCTCTAATTAATTCCGCCTATTATATTACACATTTCTGTCAAGGTCGTCAGGTCGATCCAAAACTGGTCGTACCGGCTTGAGTAGAACTTGCAGATTTGCGTTCTTATGATGCTGTTCCGCGCCGAAAAACAATATCGAGTTTCTTATAGCAAATCGGGTGCTTCGAACACACAGCAAACATTTCATCAATTCAAATGATTGTTCACGGGGTGCAATTTTATGACATAAGTTTTTCATGAAGTGTGAAAGTCAAGAAATGCAAGGGTTTTTATAATATATATGCCAAATAATTACGGAGATATTACGCCAAATATAACAATTATTTCTTTATTATTTACATCTATAAAATAAAAGCGTCGAAAATTTTGATATTCTATTAAGATAATGTTTGATATTCTAAACGAAATTGTTTTTATAAATTGACATAAAAAAGTTTTCGTTTGTGAAATTAAAATCATAAAAGGATGCATAATATCTAATTAACCTTCTGTGTCCGTAATTATATACATTTTTACATTCGTCTGTCTGTAATTTGAGTTATTTTGGTCCAACTGAAGTTTTTATTGTTATAGGTTATTAAGAAATATGAAAAAATTCAGAGTTACATTTCTATTACATCATCGAATAGTTTTTTAACTCAAATGTTAAAACCTCTATATTTAATAAAAATTATAATTTGAACAAAAATGAGGGTAAAATTTGAAAATAAAATTTGGCTTATGTTAAAAAAGATCCAGATTGTGGACGGAGAGTTAAAAATAATGCAATACAAATTTTGACGTATATAATTATATTAGAATAATATAAAACGTGAAGTTCTTTGTTAAAACCTGCATTTCATTAGCATAAAAAAGGAAGGAAATTGGTTCTTGATTTTGTAGGTCGAGTACAATTTTATGTTAAGTATTCATCTATCAACTTTTCCCATATTCATAAGATTGAGATACGAGAATGTTAACTTCGTCCCATTCGTTATCACGATCGCTGCGCCAGCAAAATTCCGTACGATTTGTAATAGAGAGCTCCAGTTTGCCTAACAGTGTAATCTGTTATTATGACGATTCGTGACTGAGATTCAAACAAATAAAAAGATACACGATGATTATTGAGCCATGAGAAATTATCTCGGGTTTCTCGCCACGCGCGCGCGTCGACTCTTGACGGCCGCATATATCATACGTGTCGAAAGACACATAAAATCGGTACATTACGTGCACTTATACTACTAACGTAAGATCCATCGAAACAAAAATATCGGAAATATTTTTTTCGCTATGGATTCTTTTTACCTCATTTGTAAATGAAAAACGTCGACATTTTTTAAATGAAAAAGTTTCTATAATATTTTTAAGAATTGTTTACTTTATATTTTAATTTTATAAAAATTTCTGTAAAAAGTATTTTAAATATTTTTTAATTTTATAAATTTTTTGTAATTGTATGATAGGAAATCTTAGAAATCTTAAAATATTTCAGAATTTATAATATATATACAAAACAATTTTAGAAAAGAAGAGTAAACTATTTTATTGTCACTTCTGAACGGTTTCCTTATAAAATCTGAGATCCAACTTTTTTCTAAAAAGTTATAGAATTATACAGATATTTCAAAATAATTCCGAAATTTATATAGAAATTCTGAAAAATGACACGTAAAATTCTAAGAAAAACTTTCACCATGGGATACATAAGATCTGAAATTATAGGACTCTTAACGAGCTGCGCTCAAAACGGAATACCCGACCATAAACTATATAATTTTCAATTCAGGCATGGAATATCGAGGATAATAAAAAGGATTAGTGGATATCGGAAAATGATGAGGAGAGCGAACGATCGAGATAACAACTGAGATTCACTCGTCTCACGAGCAGGGTCGAATAATTAGGTCGAGTGGCTCGGCTTGCTATCGAGAGTAAAGACATCAAGGCTCAGCTCAACCAGGCGCTTACTTCTTCCTATTTCTATGTTTGAAACAGACGACCGATTGATCAGTCTAACCTTGTCATGGCTAAATTAAAGCATGACCCAAATCACTATGAACGTTAAACAAGCAAGGAGCAAATTTTTTTAATTTCATTTTAGTCTTCCCGCAGAGCCTTTTTTCCCAAGGAAGAAAATCCGAGTTTCTCGAATAGGATCGCGAGAAAGATCTTAACAGAGAAGGTCTGCAAGACCACGAAGGGTCAACAAGGCTCGAATGCAATTTCTGACGCTCACACGGAGAGAATAATTTTGCTGAAGTATCTAAAAATTTAGATATAGAGGTCTGGTAATAATTTTGTTGAACCATCAAAATAATTACTCAAGTATAATAAGCAATGCTGAGAAAGTTTCGACATTTTTTAACTACCAGTTTAAATAATCTATACATAATTATTTTATTTTGATAGTCCAACAAAATTGTTTCTGTATCTAATAGCAAATTTGGTTGGATATAATATTATACACTGGTGCATATTAAAAGTTGTTATACACTGATTTAAGAAAAAAATATGACTAAGAATAAAATAAGTAAATTGCAAAAATATTTCGAATTATAAAATGCATATTTTACGTAACAACGTAATAAAGTGAAGATTTTGTAGTTAATTCGTTTCTACATTTATACTAAACATATATTCTTATATCAATCCGTACAGCTTGTACGAATCCAATCGAATTCGCTATAACTAAATTTTGATACAATTATAAGTAAAATTTTCAGTTATGGTACTTTAGTAAAATCGTTCTTTCCACATGTACATACATTATACTACACTGAAAAAAGAGTGGTTGCATTAACTGAAATTTTAATAAAGCTACAAATGAAACTTACAATTAAATTTATCAAACCGTTTAATTTAATAAATAAAAAATATAAGCGAGATTAAGTTATAATACAATTCAGTGCAACGACAAGAACATAGACTTCGGTAACTTATAGATCATTTACACAGATAACATAAAACATGATTTATACAATTTATATTGTATATACAGTATGTATACGTAGATGAAGATTATTTTATTATACATGTAAATGTACATTGTTCTTTTTTTTCAGTGCAACAATTTCTCTTCTAAAAACCGTTTTAATCCCTTTTTGATCGAAATAGCTTCCTTCGCTCATTTATCCGAGAATGAAACATCACAATAATCAATCAATCTTATATACCGCATCGTCCTAAAAAACTTGACAAAGGATCTTTACGCATCTTAATGTATCCCAATGGATCTTAATGAATTTCTTATTCGGCTTGCATAAGATAATCGGAAGAAACGATCTTTTACAAAAACTATAAAATGTTTCAGAATGAATTTGACGTAAGGAACGATAAAAAACACTCAAAGGTTTCCACCGACAGCTCACAACTAATAACCATGATGGTGAAGAAATTTCAAACAGTCCTTAGACAATCCCAGACGATGAACGAGTCAGACAGTCCCCAGATGTCGAAGATTAATTTATTCGACGGGATATACGTTTCGAAGAATCGATTGGAGGACGACAACTAGAATTTCCGTGCTCATAAAGGTGCCCGTCATTTCCTCGATGTTTCGCAAAAGCGCAGCTTCGCAATTCGCGAGGGACATATTGCGACAAACGCGACGTCCACCATCGCGTCCGTGATGTACGGGCCGTCTCGTGCAATAAATCGCGCTCACGAAGCGTCGCAAATAATTCTTCTCTCGATCTCTAACACCTCTTGATATAAAATTCAATCGTATC
The DNA here is from genome assembly GCF_001594065.2 of Cyphomyrmex costatus. Classification (NCBI taxonomy): domain Eukaryota; kingdom Metazoa; phylum Arthropoda; class Insecta; order Hymenoptera; family Formicidae; genus Cyphomyrmex; species Cyphomyrmex costatus. Next base: position 202,794 of record NW_017277148.1, on the reverse strand, counting down.
GCAGTCTACGTTCCCATGGAACGTCGCGGTAGGTGTTGCGGATGACCAACCGCGCATTCCCGCTGAATGGCTCACGGAGTCGCGCAACTCAGACGATTCCGAGATGCTTGATATACGATCGAGAGTCGTGTCTTTTTTTCTTTCGGAATCGGCTTTCGGATAGAGGCACAGCCAGACGATTCCACCCAGCTTATGTGTGTGCGCGCGCGCGGTACATGTAATCCAACAAATCACATAAAATGCGTACCATCATCCGCGTGATACACGCTGGCTAATGTCTGCAGGTCTATGCGGACCTTGAACCTATTTTTTGCGCACAACTATTTTCAGACATCCTCACGTATGTACCCCCCGTAGAACATACATTTTTCTCACTCTACCACTTTTTTATTTTTACAATTGATAAATAAAAAAGGATGTTAAAATAAGAGTCGAATTTTTGCCTAAAAAGATGTAAGTAAAATAAATAATGTTTTTTGAAAGTTTTAACCCTCTAAATATGCTATAAAAAACTTTTTAATCATTTTATCTTATTCAGGGGGTCAAAATTTACAAAAGACGCCCTTATACCTTTTTAGGCAAAAATGGACGGTTTCTATAACATCCCTCTTTATTGTTGAACTACCTAAGCAGAATAAAAAGTCATGATGACATCAACATGGCACAAAAATAGTTGCAACATGATTATTAATAGACATCGGACTTTTTATCATCATCAACATCGGACAAAAATTTTTATCAACATCGGACAAAAATACACATACATGCAAATATGCACAAATAAATATGCATTTTTATAATAGAATGCTTTTTTAATAAGACAAAGTTCTACTTTGATCTTACTTCCCAATCTGTTTTCTAAAAAAAAAATATGCAACTGCAGAAGAATCTGATGTTCAATTATTACAATAGTCGCTTTTCGATCAGTTTCATTCGATTGATTTAAACGTTAATTTGATCTGTTGTTCTGCTTGGATATGTTTCCTAAGATTGATGCAATTTGTTGTGTAATTCTTGTATTATTACAGTCAATAATAAGTATTCTGTTACGTAAAATTGCACAATGTGCAACGTCTTATTTGTTTGAGTGTAAATTAAAAATTTGCGATCTCTCCCGGAAGCTCAACGCGACTTTATATACCCATCCTTTGGAAAGTGGAAGCAAGTATAGCTACAGGTTTTAACGCGAGGACTTCTAGTTTCTCTCCCGATGCCACGTGTGCATATTTATTATGCCTATAAATTAGGGGAAAAGTGAATAAAAGAACGCGACGATATGTTATTTATTATTGTAAATTATTTATCGTCGATTCTTGGCACATCGCTGATCGTTAACGATACACTACAAGTGCCACTTAACAAGACATTTTATAGCGGAGTAGTTTTGAAGAGAAATACCCCGAGCTTCTCACAGAAAAAAGGTCGATAAACTCTGAACCTTGCGTTGTGATCGTGACAATCAAACGTGAGAATAAAAAGTACTCGTATTTTGAAGTTTAGGTAAAGTGTCGAAGTTGCATACTAAAAAAAATTACTAAATTTTAATAAATATTTGTATCAATGCAAACTAAATATTTTCTAAATGTAAACATATATTTGGATCACAAAATTACAATTTAATTTAAATATAATTTCTTTTTTCGAATAAATATTTATTTACTGCAAGTGTAAATGTTTCAGTAGTATTACTTTTAAACAAGTAGTAGTATTTCAGTAGTATTATTTTTAAACTAATTTGAATTAATTTATTAAAATTTATTAAATTTTTTTTCAGTGCAATAATTAATTTCGAGTTTATAGGAAAAGAGAAAATCGGAGACATTTATAAGAAATGATCTTTTCCGATAAGAGATTAAGTATATTTTATATAAAAACTTTAATTTAATTTGGACTTTGCGTCGAGCGACAATAATATATTGTACTTTCTTCATCGTTTTACGACGACGTAAAACAATTTAATGTAAGTAAATGCACTTGGATAAAAGGGGAGTATTATCCGTCTTGGCGACGGATAATACTCCCTTTTAATATCGCTATCTTTCAGTCTCATGTTGTATAAGCGTAACGCCACGAGAATCGTAAATATTTACGAAATACGGTGAATCAGTACGCAACCGTGCAGTATTTGGCATTTACGATCAATGTACGCTTGATTCGAGAGGCGTTCTTACCCTTTCAGTACTTCCGGAATTCACCGAAAATCAACTCGTCTGCGTGTATTTTTAACAAAACAATAACGATGCTAATAACTAAAATGACAGCTATAACGATAGCTCAAAGTATATTCATCAAGCGATGGAAAATATATTTAGCTGTCCCAATGCGACTTTATGCTAATCGACTCACTCTCGGGAACATAAGCTCCAGGCAGATATATTATCTTCATAATCGGAATTAACTGGCTTGTGTGCGCGACGCGTATAAGAATCACGGAGACGACGATTTTCTGAAGCTTGATCTCTGACTCACCATTCCGTGACAAAGGCTAACACTGACCGCTGAACTTGGATCGCCGTCGACTGACCCGCTGTAGAAGCAGCCCAAGTGATGACCGGCATGTTCCCTCCTGGTCGTGTTCTCGCTCATGTGTGTCACCTGCATCAACGTCACCGCGAAGAGGCTAATTAAGACTGTCAATTAAGTAGCGAAACGGCCCACCAGAGTTGCGGCCTCAGCTCGTTTCGCTTCAACCCCTCTCTCCCTCTCTCTCTCTTTCTCTCTTTTTACACAAAGATACATCGTGATGATAAAGGCAATGATATGTTCCATAACTTTTTAAAATGTTTTGACATTTATATAAGAGAGGAATGTCATTTGATTGATCCTTCTCACCTTTATGTCAGGAGATACGAAACTGGCGTCGTGTGCCAGTCGCAAACGAAATCGTCTTCCAAAGGCGGTAAATTCATATTGAGGGTGAGGGTCCCAGACTTCGGCCGTCGCGTGTCGAAAGTGACCACTGTGATGTCTCTTCGCTGTGGAAAACTGCTCGGCTGAAAACAAAAAAAAAGCTTTATCAACTAGAATAAATTACATAAAAATTATATGAAACAGTTAAAAAGTAATACAGTTAGAAACTTTCTGGTTTATATATTTTTTAATTCCGCAACATCTTGTGTAATAATATGTTTTAGTACTTTTATATATAATTTCAAATATACGTTTTTTTTCTAAATATTTATTGTAAATTTATATAACCGTCTACGTTAATAAATTATTTTGGTATTTTTCGGTTTATATATCTTCATATTCAAGAAAATTATTAGACATGAAAAAAAAGATAAATGTACTTATAACGAATAAGAACTAAATATTGGTACATTTTCACTCTTGACTAAAACCAGAAATTTTTACAGTTTAAATTTGAACAATGTTCTATTTACTTTAAATACTTACGTGGATCTTCATATTGATTTTGACTAATTTTTAAAGGTTTGACGTATTCCAGATTGCCCTTAGCAAGTGGTAATACGTTGATCGACGCTGTGCTATTGAATTCCTTCGTTTTTTGTATTCTCTCAGGAAGCACTGAAATAAAAATAAATCATTTAACGTTCGCGCAATTTTCTCACATTATTTTTAAATTTATATTATTTGTTCAATAAGAATTTCATAAAACGAAAGAAAGAAAAAAAAATAAATATTTAAAAAATATTAATGTAAATTATAAAAATTATACATATATTTATGTCCTAAATTTATTTCAAATTAAATTGTCAATTTAGTTTAATCGAATTCATATACTCATGCATAGAAAATGTTTCTATAATATATACAGATATTTATCAAGATACTTGATGATTTTTAAATTAAAATAAAAACAATCGAATTTCTTACAAGAACTGTACATTAATAAAAAAATTTAATATTTTAACGAATTCATGGTTATCATATGGTGTTTCATTATTTTATTTAATTTTTATTAATTACTAATCTGTATATTATATATTTTCACAATAATTTAAATAATTTAAACAGGACTTCAAAAATTCATGTTGATTATCATTTATGACAATTTCACAAAAATTACTCAAGTCTCCTACAACTTACAGAAAGGACCGTCGATTTATTCGAGTCATTTTCCGTATCTCTTAGTTCTTCTCTTAAAATAGATCTTGAAAAGATGTAATTTAACCACTAGAGGTTAGTTAAAATTTTATTATCGATCGGATCTTTTTCTTCAAGTAACAAACATTAATATGACTCATCGAAAGATAAAACAACTTTATACGCACAAATGTTGACTGACACTAATTACTAACCGGCTGAAGGAGTCAATCTATCGGTATAAACAGGGTAATTGCGCGTAATAATGATCAGCCAGCATTGCACGTTCCATAATGATGTTCTTGGCGAGTACCTCATCGATGCAGTCCGGTCGAGCGATTTGCGTTTCTTTATGTTATCACATATCGGGAATTTATTATACTCGCAGGAACGACTAGACGTCTACTAATTTAGACTTAACGGCGGATCGTGGAATACAGTGGGACCTTGAGGAAATGTTTCGCGGAATAAACGCAACGAACGCGCGAAATCGCCGCCGCGCCTAATTATATCGGGTTCTACCTATAACTTCGGCCTCTCGGCGTAGTGCGGCGTCTGGAGAAACACATAGCACCACGCACACGGGTTCTATAATTACGCACGACAGTTTTTGCGAGACGTATCGAATGTCAGGTCTGAATCACGGGTCATGAGATAAACGTGAATGCCATACAAACCGAATTTACGGTCTTGCTGCGTATACACGTGCTACCCCGTAGAGCGTACTCGCCGAGAGAGGTTTTCTTTTTTTATCTCTTCTCAAATGAAATACCAAGAGACGTGCATATACAAAGAAGTATGTACTGTATTTAAATATTAATTATCTTGTTTCAAGTGTTTTAAAAGTTGTATTATATTCCCAAATCTATTATAAGTACTTCACAAGCATCAAAATTCAAAATATATTTTGAATTCTAATAAGTTTAACATTTCAGTCAAAATTATTAGATCGTGCTTGGATATTCACTATCAGTCAGCGAAGACAGAACAAGGCCTAAATTAAAACAAATTCGATTTATTTATTACATAAAGTCACTTTTTAAACAAAATTTTATATGTAATAAGTATATTTTTAGACTATTATGTATCAAGAAAATATTCTTTGTTAAAGATAATCGTTATTTGAAAAAACAGTAAACTGAGCAATCATGCACTAACGAATTCAATTAGACGTACTTAGAGAGCATTGGTACACACTAGAACTGTCGTATATGGATTGACATAAAAATGTATATTTAATATACATGAAAAGAAGTTTTATTAAAGTATCTAAAAGCTAGATATAAACCTGAAAATTTATTGGACCATCCAAATAATTTTTAAATACTTCAGCAAAATTGTTCTTTCCGTGTAAAAACAGATTTAGATCATTTCCTGTAAGCAGAATTGCAAGATTCATAACTTAATGTCGTATAAAACTAATAAAAATTTGTGACTATAAGTATTTATTCTAATTTTATGTACCGTAAGACGTACGATTATTAATAAATATCTATGATTTTTTGTAAATCTTATAATTAGTCAAAAACTGTCTGTAAAAATATTGTATAAAGGTACAAGCATTTAAAAGTTCTTCTCACGATTCTACTTAGAATTTAAGCATAAATCTTCAATACACTTATTGTACTATTAGATAAAATATGAGAATACAAAATATTTCTAGCTTACTCTTATTACATTGAGATAAAATTACTACAATACAATACAACTTTAATATATATATGGTACACCAATGTGCGTCCAACCAAATTCGCATGTTATAACAGGATAAAACGACATTTTTCTGTGTGTGGTCTCGTGAAAAGGAACATTTCAACGCTATGCAGCTGCGTGCATGGCACCGTGAAAGATTACGAGACAAAGGGAGACACCGTGTCGCGCGCCAGGTTAGATCAAGCCCGGTTGCAAAACGTGGTCGCGAACGACACGTGGGCGACGCTAGTCGAGAGTGCAACGTCGAGTGTTGCACAATCCCCAGGACGTTACGCGGATATTCAAATGGGAAGGCGAGACGATCTGGTAAGAGCCAAGTATAGAGATCTTAGGCCGGTGCGGAGAACACCGTTGACTGCGTAGTTATCTGTTCGTTTGTTGTCAGCGTACTCGGCGCGAATGCGTTAAGATCTTATACGCAGGCGGATTTGCATAGCCGCGTCAGGGTACGTGCACGCACAACGAGATCATTCACGTGTGTCTATCATTATGACGCGTTTAACGTAATGAGACGGCAGGAGAACGAGCTTGTCTTCTGTATATTAGATGCGATCGGTTTTCCATGAGTTATGCAAGTCCGTTTGAATAGGTCTTCAACATTAAACGGGGACTTGACGAATCAACGTCACGTTTAGATACTAAATGGATATAAATGGTCTTAGATCAATCGCACTTTGATCCGCGGATGTTCTGAATCGAGTCTCTCTCGTTAAAAATCCAATGCAATTACTTATCTCATTACTAATCGCGTATATGATTGAATTTGACGATAAGAGGTATTTCTTTCTTCATCTTTGCAGAAGTATACAGATCAAACTGAGTGTGACAAATAATAACAAACTCAAATTTTTACATATATTTATGTAATAAAAAGGAATAATAATTTGATAGATTTATGTAATGCACTGAGAGAAAAATGTACTAAATTTTAATAAATATTTGTTTGAATAATACTATACATATATAGCTATAATATATTTTAGCTATAAGTATATTTACTAAATATTGTAATATACAGCTGTAAGAAAAATGTTTACTAAAAAAAAAAAAAAAACGTGTGTAAACATATTATTTAATTAATACAAAAATCATTACAATATTTGATTTAACTATCATTTCTTTTCATTTAGTAAATATTTATTTACCGTAAATAAAAAGTTAATATACTGAAACAAATATTTGGTACATTTTTTTCTCAATGTCTGGAATAATCTTAACTTAATTATTTTTCAAATTTTGTAAAATATGCAACATGCATCGAATGTTAATTTCGAATTACTGTCATCACTGACTATACTGATTTTTAATGATTTTTAAAAGTATGTTTACAAAAAAAGCGCTAAAATAATAATCTGCTCATAAAAACAAGATGTTGCTCAAAGAACATTAAGGTTTTCCTTTAAACACAGGATAAAGTCCTACAATGAGAAGGAAAAGAAGACGCAAATGTAATGCTACTTTAATGCGTAAAAATCTAAGAAATGCTGTGACATTTGCGATACAAAAGCCTGGTGAAAACAGTTCTTGAAATCTCAAGCTTTTAAGAACTTTTCATATTTAAATTTATAAAAATTTTTGAAAAAATACTTTAAATGAAGAATTCTAAAGAAATTGTTCACCAAGAAGTAGTGGTCTAAAACAGAAAATAGTCTGAATACGTCAAGGAAGCTTAAAAACACGTGATATGTTATATAGCAACTTGAAATATACGTCACCAAATGCGTTGCGATGTTTACATTTTCGTCACGTCGCACCAATGCATTTCGTTGCTACACACGTGGGATTGTTTGTTCAAGTCGCAAGGAGTAATAGTAATTATTCGTTTCAACTTCCCTGGCGTAATATTCATCTATAAAGTGTAATATTCCTGAAAATACCAACGGAAACGTGCCGGACGTGGGCTACCCCTTTTCGAAAACGACACGTTTGTTTTGCGCCCTAAAATTCGCAAAAGAAACCCCTTCCCTCTGCTAATGGTAACAATAACCGTTTCCGTTCCATTTCTTTGCGAGACATACAAGTAAGCCATAAATATTTCTACATTTTAAGTAGAGTTAAGATTACATCGTATAATTTTTCGCAATAATTTCGCGTGACACAAGAACGTTGTATGAAACATATGCATTATCGCAAAAAAATAAATACGCGATAATTACATCTACAACAAAAAATCAATCATTATTTAAATTTCAGTGAAATATTCTATTCTATTATATATTCTTAATAAAACTGACAATTCAGAATTCATTCTTTAAAAACCTTCGAGCGAAGATTCTTGAGGGATAAAACAAAGAATCCTTGGAACAATATTCTTTTGCATGCGTCAAAAATACAAATACTCTTTTCCAGCAGAACGATACTTCATCTTTTTTTGTAATTATCTTAGTAATAACTGCGACAATCCTCGTTGATTGTTCAATTGAAAGTTGCACGATAATAGAGTTCTATCATAAATAGCAGAGTTGGCTGGTATATCGACATAGTAACACGATATTAATAATGAGTACTAAATTGCAATGTTACACGCGCGTAATCATATCTTTGCGATTACGTCGACAAGAAGAGAAAACAAAAACTAAATTAATCACTCACAGCACACATTCCGCAAAGCAGTTTGACGCCTTGCTCGAAACACTCTCTTTTTTTATTCTAATACTAATAAATAAAAAAATAAGTTTTTGATTCAAAACGCAAAACTTTCTTTTCTATCAATATTTCTAATATGTTCTCGCACATATATAGTATATTTAAACGCACATATTTAAAAGTAGAATAACCGTTTAATTAATGCATGAGGTTATCAGATTTATGGGTCAAATCTAAGCAGAATCGTAAGATTCGTAATTTTGTTTTCATAAAACTTATATAGAAACTTAGGACTACTATTCTAATTTTTTATGCACAAGACGTACGATTGTTAATAAATATCTACGATTTCTTGTAAATATTGAGGCTAGTAAGAAGCTGTCTGTAAATATATTGTATAAAGGTATAAGCACTTAAAAATTCTTGAGTCTTATACGAGAACATGTTACGAGCCTTACAATTCTGTTTAAAATTAAGGCATTACTATATACTGCCAAAAGATCGTAAGATTTAAAAAAGTTATCGTTGTCAGAGAAAATTATCTTCGTTCCGTGAACCGACCTATAGTGAAATCTCTGAATGTCATTGAACTGTGACGTTTGGATAACATTGTTTCCCCCATACAAAAGATCCATTCTCATTTTTGCCAGACTGCTCCTCTCGCGTAAACGTTTACGGTTCGACCGTCTTGACCATACCGAGTGACACTCATTTGCCTTCCTCTGCCGTGCCACAAGGCGGACACTGTTCATGAGAGAAAGAATGTCTGTAGTGTCCTGCGTGCGTTGCTATTTAATTACTATATCAAAACACGAACATGGAAACACGCGGGAGACATAAGTCATTCGGCCGAAAGAGATGAAAGACTGTAAATAATCGCTACCATAAATATCGTATTTTTTCAATTAAAATAACAATTGTAAGAATTCTCAAAAGCTCGAATAGAATGTTCAATCATACGATATATCGGCTAACTAAGGCCCGATTTTTCATTATCTGGTTAACTTGTGGTTAAGCTTAACCTGATGTTTCATCCAATGAGCTTTTGACATCACCATAGATGAAGCCCATTGGATAAAACATCAGGTTAAGCTTAACCACAAGTTAACCAGATAATGAAAAATCGGGCCTAAGAATAAAATCTTCGGATTTCATTAACTACGTATTTCCTTTTGAAGTAATGTAAAAAAAAAGATATTCGAAAGGAATAAGAGAAAAGTCTTTTCTGGATTCAAACTAGAAACTGGCTTTAAGTTAGAAACGTACTGCTCTTACGCAAGTAAGTTGTAACTTGTTGTACCTAGTTTCATCGACAAACATAATCTCAGCGAATCATGTTAATAACTTTTAATGCAAACACGTTTCAAGAAGGCAGTAAATTATATCTCACTTCGCAGAGTTAACTGCAAAACGTCAGCTTGACAAGTAAGTTTGGAGTATAGCAGTTCACCCTGAATAGCGACGGTAAAAATAACTTGCCACCGTATTATTATTGAACTAAATTAGATACTACAGAAATTATGCAACCGATCGATTGATCGCAAGTATGTTAATGTCAATGGCTATCAGTTTAAAGACTTGCTCAAAGTATATATTAAATATTGCAATTCGTAAACAGATTTATCTCTTTTTTTATTTTTTTCTTCACGGATTCTCAAAAGTATTTAAAGCAACAAAAAATTGACTTTGCATTCAACTCAATTATTATAACAACAAATTCTCAATTAAAAGAGAAAAATAAAAATAATTAAAAAATTTTTTAAATCAAACAATAGAATGAGAAGAAAAGAAATCACATATGAAAATAAAATAATATAAAAAGATTTATTTCTTATTTTCTTAAAGAAGACATAATCATAATTATATATTATCAGAAATCTATCTATCTATCTTCGATCTATCTGTCATAATTTAAAGAAAATATGATGACTGCTATGTTATCAGAAATCTATCTTCAATCCATCTATCGTGCAACAACTGCAAGAACATGTAATAAAACATGTCAATTTTTTCATTTCTAGATAAATTGCGGATACCTTTGTCCAGAAAATATCTCATGGATAAAGTTATCAAGAGGTGAAGAAATTGGACATAAGAGGAAAAACAGTAAATATAAGCAATGCTATAACTGGTAACACATTAATTAATTGTAAATAAAAATTGTATGTATAAACGGTAAAATTAGATATTATGGTCATAGGCTATCATTTTTTCAATAATTGCTACCAATAGAACATTTTTGTAATCATTCTAAAAATCATATTTTACCCGAGTTTATACTCTGACAAAGTAATCCTGCAAGCCACCATTTATGATAAAGCGAATGAATATAACAATAGCATTAGTCACAAAGAACATGCAGATAATAAGAATTGAGTCAGTAAATTAAAATATTTCTTTTGTAATGCTATAACACGTCTGATGCCAACAACGAAATGAAAAGATTAAAAGTGTCTTTAATGTTGCAGGACAAAGATTCTTAGCTAAGGATTATATCTGGTCTGAATAGAGATAATACAATAGATGTGTGTGTATAACAGAGATTGTTCAAACTAAAATCTATTGAAAATTGAATTGAGCGGGATAACGGAGCAAAAGTGGCATAAAATTGCGGGCGGCATTGATGCCGTTAAGGTTCAAGACCATCGAACGTTACCGTATCATCCCGGAGTACCAGCTGGCTTTGGCTATTTTAACTCGAAAATATAATCTCAGACGTAAATTATGACCGATGCGACCGATATATCCTGCGGCAAAGCACAGCAATCCAAATTCTGTGGATCAACCAAAATGTTTACAGACGAGGGCTTTAAACGTCTGACAGCAATATCGCATCCTGTGCATTCGCGGCCTCTCGTCAGCAGCCGAGTAAATCTTTCCAAGATGCTTCAAATATCAGTCAGTTCTTAGGTCAATCAAAGATACGACGTGCTCTGTAGATCTACCTGCCTGTTTAAAGCTGATCCAACCAAACAACGAATTCTCTCCCATCTGTCGAAACAAATTGTCAGTCTATTTTAATCTTCGTTTATAGCTTCCGAGTATCTAAATACACAGCGTGTTAAATGTTAATACGCAATCCAAATACACGAAGACACATTGCTCAATCAAGATCTTCGACAATACGAGGAATTTTTTACGTCTTATGTTTTATGCAAAAATCTAAAGTCCTTTCACACGGGATACGTGCGCTTCCTCAAGAATTTCATTAGGCTTGTATGTGGTATTAAGTCAAACTTATTCAGACACGACACGTAAAAGCAGCGTAACAAATTCTCTTCAACGTCTTCGTAAAATTTATCGATGTCGTCTTCTAATAGCCGACTGGCCTATTAAGAAAGAAGGATGTTCACTGCGTGGGAGCTAAAAGAATGATGTTCTCTCATCAAACACCTTCGTCCCAGATGGCGAACCAGCGGATGCTTTTATGCGGGAATGTGTATAGATAAGATTATTCTTTCTTTTCGATCAATGGATCTACTACGAATTCGTGCTCGTCTTTGGATGTCGGAGGTTAAATTGGAAGAACGGGAGATCTCAAGAACGAAGTTTGTACACAAACATGTTGGGAAGTACGTCGGTTGCATTCAAATGCTACGTCGAGATAGCACGATGACTTGGGCAAACTCGTTAATAAAGAATTTCCGTAGGTGCGTTTCATTCGTGCGTTACTCCGGACATTTACGGAGAGACGGTGCGTTAGCACGTTGCTGCATCATGCTAGCTAATATGGACTAACAATCAAGGTCTCGCTTGAACGGCACGCAACACTTTAGAGCGTAGTCCAAGAGAGCAACTAGTAATGGAACTCGGGGAAACGGTGCGAACAATTAAAGTATACCCCCAGGGAAAGATTGCAAAATTGATATTTTGCAAACGAACGATTGCAGAAGATAAAAACTTTGATAGCGTTTCGTGAAGATGTCAACAACATAATTTGTAAATAGATATTAGGTATAGACAATGTCAGCGATTCATAAGATATTAAATCAATTAATGATACACAATATTAAATTTTTAATAAAAATGTTCGAAAAAAATTCATCTACTTATCATAAAACTTTTAAATCCCACTAACTATTTCTTTCTCGAATCTTTATTTTCAGAACTAAATTATAAAATTTTTTTATAAGATCTGAAAATCACAGAACAGATTATTAAATTTACATTCCGTTTATGAAGATTTATGAAGATTTAATTATACACTAAGAAAAAAAAACGGTTGCAATTATCATAATTTAACTATAATTTCTAATCATTTCCGATGCTATTTTTTTGTAAAACTGAAATTATAATTAAGTACCTATTAATATTGATATTACAGCTATAATAGTTATATACAAATAGAGCTCGTAACTTATATAATTATTTTACCATGCAATTATAATCACAAAGACTTTTGTTACAATAAAAAAGAATACTAAGTTTTAATAAATATTTGTTTGAATAGTTCTAAGTAAATATTTTTATTTGATACAAAAACCGTTAGTTTGATTTAAGCATCATTTTTGTTATTAAGTGAATATTTATTTATTGTAAATAAATGTTTACTTATAGAACTATTCAAAGAATTAAGATTTAATCATTTTTTTCAGATTATCTTCGTAAGACTTTTAAATCAGTATATTATTTTTTTTAATCTTTACTTTTAAAACTAGATTGTCTTTAAAGTTTGAAAGACACAGAACTGATTATTAAATTTACATTCCGTCTCTATAAATATTCATACTACATTGAGAGAAAAGATTCAATGCATCGCATCTAGACCTCGTAAATTTGTTTCGTTCCGCGCGTACAAGCCGAACTCGTCGACGAGGAGCTCGAAAAGGTGTTTGAATGCGAATGCGGTAAAAAGATGCTTCATGAGGACGACATTGTGCTTAGTTGAACGCGTGATACCCGCGTCTGCTGACCCTGGCAGAAATACGAGTCTTCACAACGTACGCACTTTTAGTGGCGTTCGCCACTCGAACGCGGCCTGCACTTTTAGTTACATCAACGTTCCTCTCCACGTTTCTATCCCTTCTGCGAGCTGCATGTATTTGTATCGTACGAATGTCTATCCTACGCTCGTGTAGGCGCGATGTTTTGTGTCACGATGCCAACGTGGCCATGTGAAGAATATGTCTTATCAACGCGCGCGCGCACGCGATGTCACACGAGGCAGTCGCGATTATGCGTTGTATGCGTTTTAATGAACGAGCTTGCCGGCAAATTCGCGAAAACGTATCTACCTCATTACAACGATATCGCTTCTCAGAACGTTCGCTTGGGAACGGAGGAGGAGGATAGGATTTCGTAACAGCCGAAAAAGATACTTGAATTTCTCGGACACTCCTCGGAAGCCTTGTATCCATACGATATTACACTAAGAAGAATGTTTGATTAAATATGACATGCCGGAAAATTCTAATTACAATTCCGAAGAGAATCTCTTCTGATCAGCCAAAATTCTGATTATTTCAATTTCGATTATAACCGATTCAAACAAAAAACTTTAATTTGCTCATTTTCAGCCAGAATTCTAATTAGCTAACATTGAAAGAAAAGTATTTGATACTTGTACTATAATTGCACGGTAAAATAATTAGGAGTTTTATTTTTTATGATTATTACTGCTATAATGTTAATAACAATGCTACTACATGTATTGTTTTATCAACAAATATATACATAGCTGCATCGAAAATATAGTTAGCCTAAATGAATATAAATTACAGTAATTGCAACCATTTTTATGACAATAATAATTATAATTTATAGTTATTTTCGAAGTCAATTACATACATATATAACTTTTTTCTTACATTTAGTAAAGATTTTATAGAGAGACTGAAAAAAGCTTCATACGTGCGAATAAAAATGTATCTTTTTAGAAAAAAAAATATATCATTAATTGCAGGAAAGAGTAAGTTAATTATTAAAGACAATTATGTAAGTTATTAAAAATTTCTTATAGACTTTGTACCTTTCGTGCGAATAATTATTTTTGCATAAAGCATCACGCAAGTTGTGCGAAAGAAGGATGCACGGAAAACGCGGAGGCTGAGCTGGCAAAGCATGTGTAACGAGATGGACGTCTCTGTATAAAACACGGATGTTGGCATTATATGTGCAATTTTATATACACTTGCGTCTATGTACTTACACGTAATATAATGCACGGCACACATTCTATTATACGCATCAAGAATATCGAAAGCATCCAAGTTCCAAGACTTCTCAAGGCGGCTGAATATTGATACAACACCTTATCATAGCTTATTAGAGTTTTAACGATTCAACGTATTTTTGCACGGAAGAAAAAATCTTTGCCGACTAACCCTTTAAGATCTCATATTACATACATATATGATATATATATATATATATATATATATATATCAGACTAATAGCTTTAAAATAATCATATTTTTGATAAATATTTAACTACATACAAATTAAACAAAGATTTGTTTTAAAAAAAATTATTTGTTACATATTAATGTATATAAACAAACGTAATTTTTATTTTATATTTGTTCAAAAAAATAACTATATATTGATAAAGAAATTCTAAATTAAATTGATGCTTACATGTAGATGAAAGGAAAATTTTTAAATGTTTCATCATTTTTACCAGTATAAATATTGTTGTCAACAAATACCTAATTTTATTAATAATAAAATATTAATTAATATTATTTAGTAATATATTGTGAAACATAACATAATACCTTTTATTTTTACGCAATATTTCTTTTAACTAAGTTTCTTGCAAAATCACATAATAACTGATTTTATAATATACAATTAGATATTTTATTTTCTAGATCCGATATTAGATTTGCCATTATAATTCGCCTATTTTTATATTTTGATTTCATTTTTGTATTCGCGATAATATGTATATGTCTCATTTTTTAAAAACATTAGACTTAGGATTAATGCAGTAACATACTTAAGCTTATAAAAATAAACACACTATTATCTCTCAATTTATCAATAATTAAAATCTAATAAAATCTAAGCATCTCAGGCCGTCATTCCTGAAGTTAAACTCGAGAGAAGTATTCTTAATATAAATTACAGAATTCTCCTCTCACAATGAACGATACTGAGAATGCAGGAAAAGCTACAGATAAATAGAAAGTCTATATACGTACGAAGGAACAAACGCAGCTGCAAGGAACAAACGCGGCTCTATAAGGGTATAAGAAGGGCTCTATACTGTTTCATTTTAGAATCTTACAATTAATTAAATAAATCTTAATTATAAAATTATAAATTACCCAGGCAACAAGCTGATGTCATTTTGATGTCAAAATAACATCTTCCACATCATTTTCATATCAAATAATGTCATCTATCTGGATGAGATAGAAGTTGAAATGAAATATATATATATAAATATATATTTTCTCTCGAATAGAATTATGACAAAATCACTCATTACCAGACTCTGTTACAGGGCCTCTAATAAAGTGAATAGGCGAATAGAGAGAGACTTACCCTCGTTCGTGAGATTCTGCTCGATAGACTCGAACGTCGTAACCAGATCCGTCGTGGCGATGTGCAGACCGCCGATCTGCTTCTTCCTCGTTTTATTGACTATAGGATCGATCGTCGAATTCTTTCGTATCCGACCGAGACTCTCGATCTTGTCTACATTTCGCACGTCCGACCACAGGATTACTAGAAGTATCACGAGCAAAACGATGACGAGAATCGCGCCAATTGTGGCAACGCGATTTGAAATTCGCGACATCTCTGCGATTCCCATTGGTGCACGCGCATCTATTCGTCCGTTCTAAACGTGTTCAGCGTTTTCTCACGCTATTCGAAAGCGATCACTAGTGTACTCGGTATATATATATAAGAAGTATATATCACCGAGAAACCGATCTGGCATCGATCTCACCACGCGTCAATCGATCATCCCGAGCGCGTCATTGGACGACGATTATCGCGGATACTCCGAAGTATTCGAGAGCCAAGAGAGAGCCTCCGGTACCTTCGCGTATCCATAAAACCCTCCGCAACCGGCGGAGATCTCAAGGTCCCTCTGCCTCCTCTCGAATCTTGTTTTCCTCACGAACGACTCACCAGCAGAATGCAACGAGGATCGGCGCAACGTCCATTAAAGAACGCGCGGATCTCGTCCCGCGTCCTAGTCTTATCTCTCTCGAAGGACCTCGACCATACCGCTTCTACCTGCTTGTGCGTATCGTGTTGGTTACTCGGAGAGTGGTCGGCTGGAAGAATGGAAACGCATCGCGCCGATTGTATGCTTAGGAGCGCATATCATAGCTCAGCTTTCTAGTCCAGCATCCGACAAGGTCGTTCCTCCTGCTTTGTCTCGCGCTTCTTCTTCTTCTTCTTCTTCTTCTCCTCCTTCCCCTTCTGTCTTCGCCTTATAAATTTCCGACCTACTAAGGTCAAAGTACCACTGTTTAGTTTGAGCTAAAGGTCCAACAGATTGCCTCCTCGAGAATCTCGCGCTTCACACCACCGGAAGCTTACGTCTATCGCGCCAACTTCGTCGCACTCCTTCTCTCGACGATCCCCCGAGATGCATTTCTGAATTGAAGCGACGAAAGGATGCGTAATGGGGTCGATGATCGACGATGACGACAACGAGAACTGAGGCGATCGAAACCCTCGGTTTTCACGTGGGGTGCGAACTTTAGGAGCACGTGATTGGATTGGAGAGTTTATACGCGCTGATGTACGGTTCAATCTTCTCTTTCGAGCTGTGTGCTGAGCAACGCTTTCCTGAAACCAAACAAACGATTCTTCGTCAGCTAGAGATTAAATCGACGCCACAGCCTTGTCTCGTATTTATTTTCTGTCTTTCCTTCAGGGATAATGCTTCCTGTCAAGATTTCGGAGCTTAAATCTCCACCGCGACGTTTCGTCAAGGCTGAGGCGAGAGAAAATATAAATATAGCTTTTTACTCTCCGACTTTCTTAGCGAGACGATATTCTTAGAGGTTCGTCCAGGTTTCGGAAGGAGAAGCTTAAATCCACGCCGCGTCATCAAGGCCAGGAACGATTGAAATATAAAAGCTGCTCGGCAAGCGGCTGCCGACCTCGGAAATCTCTTAAGGTCTGGGTCAAACTATTCTCGTCGCATATCGCATGCACTGAGTTTGATCAATCGGTTGGACGATCGATGTCTCGAAATTTCACGCAATCCACCATCCCGCTCTCTCGCTTAGACGAGCATAGTATACAGTATTTCCACGACTTTCTCCATCGATCAAAGACATCTGATTGGCGATATTGAATACATTAACATTTAATATGTGTATTTAAGTACACGATAATATCTAACATAAGAGGATATTGTCGTGATATGTGTTTTCGCACAGTTATTACTTGTATCCATTTCTGTCAATGTAAATTAATTTTAATCTCGATTAAACATATTCTTCGTATCTTTCTTATTTTGAGAAAAAGATGAAAAGTAAGTTGAACTTACAATCAGATTAAAGAGAGGCAAACTACATTGATGAAAACGAACCTTAAAGGAATAAAAACATCTTGTGATGAATGTAAAAAAGTGTTTTTTTACATTCGCAAAATCCGCATTTACCTTGTCAATATAGCATTGGAAAAATCCATAAAATATATATAACGTATAAAGTCTGATTGAAATTAACTGAATGATGTTGATTCTTTCCAAAGTTTGATTCGCAAAAAATTTATATCTTATAAAAACTAGTAGCTCCTTAATATTTTTTAAGAAAAATATATATTCAAGTTCGTCAAGAAATTTCTCATTAAAGTTGCGAATAAGTCTTGCAAATTGACAATATATTTTTTTTTAAACATTCCCACACAGCACGAGATATCGTATAGATATTGTCCTTCGGACAAAACGTGTAGGTTATTTATTGATGCAATGATCAAGACAAAAGATCGTTTCCGTTGAACAAAGGAGAAGGGTACTTCGCGAAATAATTCCTGGCTTCGCTGCAATTAATGATTAACAACGTGGGTGAAAGAGTGGACCTAAATTACGTTATCGTCTCGTCGTGCCGAAACTCCATTTCAGAAACAAATACTTTGATTAAAAGATTGATGATGAGCGTCACGCCGCCGCCTTGTAATGCTGCGGAATATAAAATCAACATCGTACACTCCGTCGCGTTCCTTATCAAAGCTTCATCATATAATACTTGATTCATGCCACACAACCGCCGACAAAAATGAATCGGCATCGGAGGAACAAATTGCTCGTTTATTGACGCTATCTGTTCGGTAGATCTACATTGATAGCGCGTCGATGAATTTAATATTAAACACGGTAGTCGAGGGATTTTAATTTAACAACTATTATTGCCTCGGGGGAAAAAGTAATAAATTCACAAGAAAAAGGAACAAAATGTCACAAAGCATTACGCAGTAACTGCACAGAAAGAACGAAAGAGAATCCTTTGTCGGTATACCCAAGGAAATACGAACCGCGAAGCGAAGTATCGAATATTTTGGAGTGCTCAACTTCACAGTTTCTTCTATGATTTACGAGAATTCCTCGCGTTGAGCAAGAAAATATGCAAATATGGATCGTAAAATGAGATTTCGAGATATTTTGGAGTGTCCAACCTCACCGTTTTCTCCGTGATTTATAAGAATCTCTCACGTTGTGCAAGGAAATGCGCGAATGCGAGTCGTGAAGTAAGGTTTCAAGATATTTTGGAATGTCTAACTCCATAGTTTTCTCTATGATTTATAAGAATTCCTTGCACTGTGCAAGGAAATGTGCAGATAAATAAAAAAAAACCACGAAACGAAGTTTTAAGATATTTTGAAGAATCCCGCACCACAATAATCTGTATTATTTATAAAAATCGCGCGGTGTAACGAAATGTACGAATGTGGATCGCAAAGCGAAACTACGAATATGTATTTTGGAGTATTCGTTCTATAGTTTTCTCTATAATTTATGAAAGTCCTTTATGTAAGTAAACATTATAGGATTTATGAGCAGGCCCGGTTTAAAGACTTGAAGGACCCGGGGCTATTTAACTTAGGGGGCCCATCTTTTCAATCTTTTTAAAAAAGATGATTACATCTACACGTAAAACAGTATAATTAGAAGCAGTATAAAAAATTTCAATTTTTTGATTAAAATTAAAATTAAAATCATTCGAAATTATTTTTGATATCTTAAAAAAAATTAATTTTTATTCCCTTAATATATAGTAATCTTTATGATTCAATTTTAATGTTTATTGTTTCGGATTAAATATAGATTATTTAATCCAAAACAATAAACATTAAAATTGAATCATAAAGATTACTATAGATATATTAAGGGAATAAAAATTAATTTTTTTTAAGATATCAAAAATAATTTCGAATGATTTTAATTTTAATTTTAATCAAAAAATTGAAATTTTTTTCTTAATGTAACGGGGACCCCTATTTCCGTGGGGCCTGGGGCTACAGCCCCCCCCTGTTTATGAGCATCCCCTGCGTTTTGCAAGAAAGAACGTAAATGTCAATCGTGGAGCAATGAAAATTATTCCGAAATACTTTGGAAATTCCGAATCATTACCACTCTCCATGATCTATACGAAAAAGGCAGCTATTGTTAATGAACGATATCTTCACTCAGGAAAGTAATAATGGCAATCAGAAAATTGACTGTACCTAAGAGGATGAATTCCGCATTGGTTGTATCTTTTATTTTTCGGAGCAGTCAATTTGAGCGGCGATTGAGCGGGCTGCTGACGCATGAATTGGAACCCGACGATACCGATTTCCTCCGACCTGTCTGTCATCGGTACGTCGATCCGTATATCGGTGACTGTTAGCAGAGCTATCTCTAAGCCCATAAATCACATTGTATAACGTTCCTGCCGGCGGCTGCGTGAATCAGGCTTAACATCGGGCGCCCGCAGACAAGACCGGGCGCGGCGAGGGGAGGGCAAACTAGATGGAAACCGGTAGTGTGCATTTTCAACTTGTGCGCACACGCACACGTAGAAAAATGCGTGCACGTACACCGGCTGATTTTAAACCCGTGTTTAAATTTACACTGGCAGTACACATGTTACCACCTGCCTTGTCACGTATCGCTACGAGCGTTGACTCGAAATCTTGGTTTAATGCAAATAGCAGCCGCACGGCTTACCGATAACTCCACTTTCGAAGTAGACGTCCCGGTGTACTAGTAAGCCCCGAAGTAAGGAGGATCCCAGCGAGGAAGCGATCGCAGAGGACACCGCGGTTTTGAACGCCGCGATTTTCACGCGGGGAGTCGGTGAGAAATTCCACTTCTCCCCCGCTACGTCCTTTTAAAAATCGATCGATCCTAGATCCTCACAGGAAAGCAGATCCAGATATATTTCCGCGATCCGCGTCTCACGAGACGTAATCTTCTGAACAAGAGCGCGCTGATCAGACGAGCGTATGTGTCACTGGCGGGCGAGCGCGCGCGCATCGCGGTTCCTATAAGCCTAAAAATACGAATTTAAATATTGCGTAACGTGTCTCGCGCGGTGCCGGCGCTAAACTCATTTTCGCGGGAGGCGGATACACCTTGACGCGACACGAGACGCGCGAGATAATCGCGCCACGTGTTCCTCGGCAATGAGAATAATTGTGAATCGCGTGAGATATATACTTACCACCCGCAACAGATCGCAGACCGCTCCGGAACGCGAACTGAAGTATGCCGCTGGGATGCCGCGTGCGTGCGCGCGCCCGACTGGTGGAGCGAATCCGTTGGATCAGCGACAGACACAAATCGTCGGATTGATCGATCGATCGATCGTTCGGTTGGGGGCGATCCTCTCCGGCGGCGCGGTGCGAGACGATCCGGAGCGTTGTCGGTCGGCTCCACGCGACGCCGGGCGATCGGTTACGAGCGTGCGGAACGACGCGACCGATCTGAACCGCTCGAGCGCTCGCACTGACTGAACTGAACACCGAACCGAACTGAAGTGTGCGCGCCGGGCCGCCCGAGGCCTCGCGACCTCCGCCACCCCCTACCCCCGTCGCTTCTCTCCCGCGCCTTCCCGCCGTCGTCGACCGACGCACCGGCTACGGACAACGATCTCGCCGTCGTATAATTCACGTTGCTCACTTCTCCGCGGCTACCATCTTCCCGCAGAATACAATCTAGCGGGAACGCGCGTTATATATATATATATATATATA
>NW_017277148.1:161867-181204 GCF_001594065.2 Cyphomyrmex costatus | reverse complement strand
AATAAATATGTATATATATATATATATATATATATATTAATATTATAATTTCCCACTGAATAGTTATAAACGATATCCCATACACCACAGAAGTTTGCAGTAACGTCTACAAAATGCTATTGCAATATTATTGCTGGAACGGAACAAATTGTAAAAATGCTGCAATATTTTGGAAGATTGCAATGTTATCCCGGATTATATTATTGAAAAGAAAATTATAATATTGATGTATTTTTTTTTAATTAATGTTACTGTTAGTTTGCGAATTACCAATGCAACGCACTTAACAATATCCATGGATGGTAATGCGTGATTCCTCGAAAAGTACTCCAGCTGCGCTGACCTGTGTGTTAATTTGCGGTTTGCTCCAAGTGTCCATTTTCCACCCCATTCCATCGCCACTTATTTGCGCTGAGCGCTGCATTAGGAAAAAATTGTATTTTTTTTTCGAAATCCCTGATAGTCTCGGTGAGAGATATACCTTCCCGCACTCTCGTTCATCGGTATAAATCATCAGAATATAACCGAGGACTGTGTTTTATTTGCGAATTGATAGATATTTGAGATCTATTTTTTAGACGCGCGTAAATCAATCATGTTGCACGTACATTTATAAATACAAAATTTAACATACATAGGAAGACTCTGCGGAAAAATCGAATATAAAATTTCAACATACCGTTTGCAATATAAAAAAATTTCAGTCTTTTTATCACGTCGTATTATCGCATACCTCGTCTTTCAAGAAGTTAGCACTCGAGATTCAAATCCGCCATCTATCTCGGTTCGATTTATGAATCGTAGTCACTTAGAGAGCGCGAAATTTAAAGTGGTATTTAATTTTCTCAGTAACACTGCTTTTTCAAAAATAATAAAAAGTATGTATTCTAATGCTTTCGCCTAATCACCTACTTCAGTTGTCTAAAAAAAAATTTGCGTAAAATTTAATATAATAACATAAACATAATTATAATATATTTTAAAACATTTTAGAACAACACAAACTTTTTAAAGTATTATACTATTTTGAAGTATTTAAAGTACTTTTTAAAGTATTTTTTATTTCCAAACTATAAAATTAAATATATAAATATATCATAAATATTTCAAGATATTTCTCTTCTAAAAATGTATAAATATTATTAAAGTGTCATCTCTCTTCAAAGTATCAATTTCAAATATTTTTAAAAAATGTAAAATTATACACATTGTTGTACAAATATGTTATGCCAAGTATCGAGCACAACGACATAAAAATATGATATAATATAAATATTTAAAGTATTATTTTTCAAAGATATCTTGAATTCCTAAAGTATTATTTTTCAAAGATATCTTGAATTCCTAAAGTATTATTTTTTACATTTTTCTTTATGTTTTGAAAAAGTAAAATCATATAAAATATATTAAATAATAGGAACATTATTATATTACAGTATAAAGAATATTCAATTACACATATTTTCTTGTCCTTGTCTGGGATGTAATTCCAAGTTGTAGCTGGTAAAAATAAGCCCGGAACGAAAAACAGGGAGAGACTATCTCAAAACAATGTGACTTTATTCGTTCATATGGTCGATTCATATGAAATTTACGTGTACTAAGTAGCTGTTACAATTACAAAGAGCAATTCTCATTTATGCGAGAAACGTACCACCTGATCTTCCGTGATTTTTTTTCTGTTTCCAGAATACCATATTTTTTTCCAATTGTTCATTCAATCGACATAGAACACGTACTATTATATTAAACGTTATCTAACGATGTACCTAGATCGTCGTCTCGTTCAGATGACAGTTGTTATTTAGATTCGATCGCATTGCGCGCAGGGATACCCGCTACATCAATAACTCGTAATTAGTTGCACCTGTCACGAGCTGACTTCTGCCGACGTAGTGCTTTATATTGTCTCTTCTTTGCCGCCCGCAGCTTTTGGTAACGAGCCATGTAATGCTCGATGATTGCATCGTGCATCCCTGAAGAGATGTTTACTAAAAACGGATCTACGTAATAAATCGCTTGATAAAGTATAATCATACTACATCCTAATAGAGAAATACATTTAAAATGAAGAGAACGACGCGTCAGCGACAGAATTGTACATATACACACCGTACATATGCATATATAAAAGAGAAACAAATATTATAATTATTGATAAAGTAAAATGTCGTTAAAACGAGAACGTACGTCTGTACACGGGCATTGATAGCGGAGTTGCGACCGCGTCGCTCTCGGAAGACACGAGCGACAAGGAGAGGACGGTAAACGTAATGTCCAAGATTATATTCGCATGAAAGTGCAGCTAATTCAGAGTTACGCTACATAAACGAGGAACATGTATAATAAATATCGAATAACAGTTGTGGTACTTATGGTAGTATGAAGTAGTAGAATGCAGCGTACACGTACTATAGCAGCGGCTATAAAAAGTATCTACTACGCACGAGTTTGTTACATTCGCGCTACTTATTCTTTGCCTCTATCTGTTTCGTTCTCTCTTTCTCTCGTTCTTTCACTCTCTCGCTTATTCTCACCCATGCACACTCATTCTCTCGCTTTCTGTCTCACTCTCTCTCTCTCTCTCTCTTTCTCTCTCTCTCTCTCTCTCTCTCTCTCTCTCTCTCTCTCTCTCTCTCTCTCTCTCTCTCTCTTTCTCTTCACATTTTCTCTGTATATTGTAAATTCTTACTTGTCTTTCTCACTCTACCACACCTTATATTTTTCTACCTATGTCTTATTATCATCATCCATCATTGTATAATTGCCTCAGCATAATTATTATATATTCGGCCGAAAGTCGTTACTGCTTTTTTTTCTAACGCCTTGATTAAACATCAATAATTCGGCCGCTGGACAGGATAATCACTTAATATCAGTCCATTGTGTCATCTGTTCATGTTCAATGTCCATTTGTTCATCTCATAACACAAACAATAGACTCTTTTCAAAATGTCCAACAATGTCTATTAACATCCTTTAGCTATTCACACATTTTCGAAACCATCTTCTCCATCTCGACGTCCGTGTCGATGTCGTGATGCACATGGCTACTCGTGCTGCTATTACTGATCGGAACCATATTATTAGCGACGACAGGAGTAGCCACCGTGGCAGTCGCGGATGCCATCGATGGCGTATTCGGTGTTGTGCCTGGGGTCCCGGATAGTTCGATGGGCGAGCCTGGCGACGCAAGTGGTTCGGCCAAGTCTTCCAATCCTTTGGGTGTTGGCAGTTTGTTCAGTTCTTCCCTCAATAATCTATAATGTCTCTGTAAATATACAAGAGAAAAGCATATACGGTAAGTACAAGTCGAAAATCTTGAAACACCTTTTTTTTTTTATCAAAATAACACTTACCCTTAAAGACAACGCATTAAGAGAAATTGTACGGCCTGATCTACGATCCGATCCATGCATTTCCATATCTCTTATCCATCCTTCCAATTGTGCAACGATCTCGTGCCTTTTTATCCAAAAGTGGGTATGTATGACCTGTCGCAAAATGATTAGAACCTTTTTATTTGCGAGAACAATTTGCTTTAAGAACGTATATAATCATCGAGACATCTTTATTTCGCAGGTAGTTTTTACAAATCTATTCCTATATATCTAATAAATTATAAATAATAACAATTATTGTTTTCAACATAACAGAATATTGTATTAATAAAACAATTTTGTTGTATTGTAAACATGACATATATTCCCATACAGCACAGAAGCTTGTAACAATGCAGTTGCAATATTTACAATGTTACTGCAAAATTGCTGGAACATTGCAACGATACTGGAATGATCTGTGCTATACAGGTGTGTTTTAGTAATTATCATTTCTATCTGATTTTTATTTTGGAATAAAATACTGATTATTGAAAAAATTATATATTTCAACCATAAACCCAGTTGCATGTTTAACGCACCTCCTTAAAGCATGGACAGGGATTACGTATTTGATCAAGCATCGCCCACTTGGCGGTAGCCTGACAAATATTCGCATTGTACTCTTGACTAGATTGAGCACCGCTTGACGTACCCCGTGACCGTTCGTATCCAGGCTCGTTGAAATATGGTTCAGACACTAAGATTAATGACTGTATCGATACTAGAACCTGTTTTCAACAAAGTTATAACAGTGTGTAATTAACGTGTTCTTCTTTTCGCTGAATTGTTTAAGTTCTTGAGATCTATTTAAGCGCGATATCAAGTAGCCTCGATCGCTAAATCTTAACAAATAATTATGACAAAATTGACCAAACTTCAAGAACTTACCTGAAGGAAGCTACTCGTGTGTGCGTTCCACTTTTCCTCAGGTCGGCCGTGCCAAGTGTTCAGTACGCTGAGACAGACCTTTCCATCATTATATAAATTCGGATTGAAGCGCACGGTGTGACGGCCGGTCGTCTCTAGATTTATTAACATCGGGCTATTAGGATAATCAGGAGGGAAGTACACGTCAAACTCAAAACAACCGTTTGCGTACGGCGTTTCTGCTGGCCCCGTTATGAGTACCTTTAACAATTATAGACATCGTGTTATACATTATAGCGTACATGCGAGAGACTTGAATTACTGAATTTAATCCTTAAGCATCGTCAGAATATCGAAAGAAAAACAAGATATTCTTTCGCGCATGAGTTATTGAAATTGAAATTGTAACAGCAAAAAGAATTACATTTTATATTTTTATCATAATTTAAAATTACTAATTAAAAAATTAAATTTACACAAGATTAGACATCTTCAAAATAAAGATCAGATATCTTCGTGCTACAATTTCAATAAATGTAAGAGTTATTACTTATATTAGTCTTTAATATTCGACATAATAATAATTAGAATGATGCTATGTACATTTTGATTTAACGTTACAAAATGCATTCCAGTGCTTAAGGATTAAATAATTGTTAGATGACTAATTAATCCTGCTGTTTTGTCCATTTCTTCTATGATATTCAAAGTCATATTTATGAAATTATCATGTGTTACAAATGAAAATTGATGAATAGAGCCGAACGAGGCAGCAGGATTTAAGTCAAACATTATATAAAAGATGATATACCTTCATAATATCCAATCTATCCGCGTCGCATCTCACAAACACACTACTACTATAAGATAGAGGTAGTGCTGTCGAGAGCGTAACGGCTTCCTGAGCTAATCGTTTCACTCGTGTTGGATGGCTTCTTTCGCCGGCAGCCCTCATATTTGATTCAAAATGATACGAGACGGTAAATTTGTAGCCTCCACCATCTGGATTCTCGGTAATCATTTCGTAGGTGTCTATGGTGCCAATATAAGTATTAATTATCAGTATTAATATTACTAATATTATTCATTAATTCTAAAATTTTTTACATATTTTGAAAATTATATGAAATTTTTTGATAATTATAGTTTTGCATTCTCATAAATTCAAATTTATAATTACATAAAGTTTTTTAAATGAAATTTTAAGACTTTCAAAAGAAATATATGTATGTAAATTGTATGTATTATATAAACTATTTAAAAAATCGGGTTTAACATTCTTTTTTTTAATTTATATTCTTTATTGCAATGCATGTACACATAGCAAATAGCAAGGCATCAGCAAACTGCTGTTACAGCCAGAGAAAGTAACTAGATATTATAACAGAGTAATTACATCGGGAACAAAGAAACATAGAAACATAACGATAAAAATCATTGACAACATTTGCATTTACATTTAAGTTAAATTATATACTAAATTTGCATTCGCACGGACATCAAAGAATTCGCAAAAAGTGAAAAACGATCGATATCCTAAATCAAAGACGTGAGATGCAATGAAAACCTGCAGAGTCCGAGAGAAAAGAAGTTAGAGAGGAAGAGTCTTCAACGGAAGGGGGGAGGGAGCATATTGTAATATTTAACCGAGGTATAGAAAAAGGCTGCTTCAGTGATATTTAATAATTTTTATCAATTCTTATTGGACAGCTAAATTTCAAACCGAATGAGACAATGTCCCAGCAGTTTAACAATAAGCTGGATTACGGGTGCTTCTAAATAATTGTGTGAATTTATATAGTACAAATGTAATTCAATTGCGCACGGAATGCCGAGATCCGGATTCGACTCCCGGCCAAGGCAGGGTTTGACAAGGTGGGTTCAATCCAAAAAAAACTCAGCAGATTTTATTTTTGGTTGGACCTACTAAAAAAACCCACTTTAAAATACAAAAAGTCTAATTAAAATTTAATAATATAGTACAAATCATCTAATATAAATTAATATGAATAAAAATAATTTAATATTATAAATAAATTATAAATAAAACAAGAAAAAAGACACATAATAGAACTTTTAAATTTGTTTTGAATAAAAATGTAATCAAAATTTATATTATCATTAGATCATAAAAAACGGTAAACTTTTATTACTTCGTAGCTTTTTCTACTCTAAGTCGATTTCGTAATTTCGACCACGCAAGCCCAAAGGTTGAAAAACATCGTTCGAAAAAATCGATGCCAAAGATGCAGGACAAGATAACAAATTTTGCAATTACCAAATTTGATTTTTCAAAAATGCTATTTTTTTTTTAAATTCACAAAAATCTATCACGAATAACAAATATTTTGAAATTTCATGTTTTTTTCTTGATTTTTAGAAAATTAAAAAAAATTGTTTAATTTAATTTATTTTTAGTTTTAATTTTCATCCTTTAAATATTAATTGTAGTAAATATTAATTGTATAAAAAATTGAACTTTTATTTTTTTGAGCAAATTTATGAAAAAACTATAGGTACGTAACGAACATCACACGTGATGAAATTATTTTTTGTCAAAAACTGAATTGAATAAAAGATGGGCTCAGAGTCTGATCGGATTGGTTTGACATAGAAATAGAATGCTTCTTATACAGATATATATGTGCATGTAAAAAAATCGAATAAAACCTATTAAAAACCTAAAAAAATCCGTTTCGTTTGGATTTTTTTTCAAACCCTGGACCGATCAGGTAATATTTTTCACAGTGAAAAATTTTATAGTTTTTAATAGGTTATTCAACATTAGTAAGATCGATATAAGATGTGTAAACAGCATCAATAATTGTTAAATTGTTAGTTAATTTAACTCGTGATATTACTGCGGTAATTTATTAGTGTTGCGTTTCAAATCTGAAAAAATTTCGGCGCGCAATCGAAGAATTACATTCGTAGTATATATATTCACACACAATTATTTAGATTAGAAGCACCTGTGATCCAGCTTAGACCGCTGTGGCATTGTCTCATTCGGTTTAATAATTTTTAATTCAAGAAAAATGTTAAGTTGTCTAATATAATTATGAAATACGTCTTTCCTATATTTTTTTGGAGATAAGCGAGTTTTATATTGGTTTAAGGACTTACCGAATTGTAGATTTTTCATTACTTCCAGATATCGGTGCTCCAGATTTGAGCGCAATGGTAATTCTGACGCCGTTGGACTTGACCCAGGTAATTCTTCCCCGATACCGGATAATCGACATGTAGCATTTTGCACTATAGTTGCACTTTCCTGTATATCGGGGATTAATGTGGCCAAGCCTTCGTCTTGCTCGGTATCGTCGGGATACTTGGACACCACTTTTATGTTTGTTTTATTGCCCCTCGTGCGATTTATCTTATTCACGTAAGTGTCCACGCACACTTTCATGCTCGATAAGAGAGACACCACGGACGGTTCTCCGGATCTACCGCCGCGTGGTAACAAAAGCGGTGCTAATTGACTGGAGAGAGCCATGGCACGAAGTAGTTGCAGAACCGCGCGATAAAGAGGTATGTGCCTAGCCATATCTAGAACGGAATCGTTCCGCAGATACGATGATAACGCCGGCAATAGACAAGAACGTGCCAATAAATCGGAGAAAGGAGCTGGTAGCTCCTGCTGTGGTTGCCCGCTTTCCGATGTGCCAATATAACTGGCGAGAACCTGTAGCAATACCGTTACATGCTCGTCTTCGCATCGTTGACGAAGTAACGCCTGTTCGACATTCCACGACTGCTGTGTGGACCCAGTACCAAAGCCGGTACCTTTTGCCCAGTACAGATGTGAATTGTCATCGCTACGTCCTCCACTACTACCGCCGACACCGCTGCTCTGACCCGTCTTATGCTCGGTTGAACCATCGTTCTGTCCAGTTTGATGTGTGAATATCGCTAGGCAGTTCAACAGCAGCAGCATAGCGCCTACTTCTATAGTCGTTCCTCGTAGAAGCAGACCGTCATCGGTGGTCGGTGGCGTAGCGTCCAACAATTGCTTTAGAACTTGGAACGGCAAGGTTGGTAACGAGGCGGCCAACGGTGAGGTCAGTACTTCGCCACCTTCACCGTCGTCAGAAACGCCGAGAGCGAGCCGCAATAGACATTGTGCCCGTTTCTTGTCCCGCAGCAGTACTTCGGCATAGCCTGGTAGTCTGAGAAATAGGCCGAAAGCCGCGAGGGAATGCGGTGGCACGTATGGGGCAGGAACCGACACCTTTGGCGGACAATTCGTTCTACCCTCTTCCAAGGCCTCGTAAATGTCATCATTGGTTTCCAATTTTACCCAGTCCGCATCGGTTTGCTCCGGTGATGGTGACTTCTCGACGAAAAACGATGGTCTGCCGGGATCCGGATACACCAGCGGCAAGTGGCGCGCTAATACCGCCAATCCACCGCCGGCGCTAAAAACGCCTAACGAACTTTCTATACTTCTGTAGTTCAACAGTTCACTGTCGTTCTGCTTCGTCGCGTCTTCTGCAAGCAAATACATGAACTTATGTAGTGACCCATGAAAACATTCGTACTCATTAAACTTCAAACGATCAATAGAGATAGTGCGAGCAGCACTATTTTGTTATATACATTGCCTACAAGATAAACAAGAATTTAGATACCTTTAGAGTCCTTACTACGTTGACGTAAGATGAGATGTAAGCATGGCTCAGACAACGAAACACCACTGTCCTCGGCAATCGCCAAGAGTTGCGCGATTGTAAGTTGAGGTGGTAAAGGAGTATTAGGACGAGACGAATGTATTAAATATTGTTGATTCGTCGTATTAGCTGGATTTGCTTGTGCATTATTAGACGAGGCTTTACTCGTTGTCGGCGTTCCGTCTGTTAAACAATATAAATATAAGTAATTACTACAATATTAACAAATACTTATTCAATTCAAGCAATACGTATTATATCTATAATTCTATTTAATAGAAGATTTTTCTTACTCTTATTGTATTATTAATATGTAAAAATACAAATGATATCCTTATCTTCTAATGAAACAAACGTACCAGAATTAAAACGCGATTTTCTGATTATAGGACCTCGAGCTTGTGATCTGTTCGATACTTCTTTAGCTCGTTTGTCTTTCGCCGTATTTCCAGCAGCCACGCTAAGTGTGTCTACCACTAAAGCCATTCCTGATTCCCAGAATTCACGAGAGCGATTGTTTCCATTGGAACTTGCTTCGTTACCTTTATACGTATTCGGAAGTAACAAGAGGAGCCATGTTCCTTAAAAATATTAAATTTTATATAAGTATTCATAATAAATCGAAATATAGTATATGTAGTAAATTTTTTTCAATGTCTGTTTATTTTCTGGATATTTTTACTTTAACTAATTATTATTTTTAATCAACCGCTTGCGTATTTATAATATAAAATATTTGTGTAGACATACCTGATACTTGCTGTAATATATCTGCCACCGTTGCTTGCGTCGACATGTATAATAGTTGATGATAGTGACCGAGAGGATGAGCAGGATGTGGAGGCATGGATGGCATACTATGATTGGCCGCGGTTGCTGAAACTTTCATAGGAGCTTCCGATGTTACAGAAACCAATACTTTCTCTCCTTCCAAAAGTAGTTGTAGAATTAATCTTCGCGTAAATCCAGAAATGCCGTGAAGATACCGCACACCTGTAATTATAACAGCATATTATCCGACAACATTGTGCTAATTTCTCTCTCAATTTATTTATTATACTTAGAGAAACTTGAAATTATACAAGCGACTCTCTCTTTCGATATTGCAGTACACTTACTTGAAGTAGTTCGTTGTTGGGAAATAACTTCGATGAGAAGTTTCGCCAGTAATTTTTGATTAGTCAAGTGACACCAACAACATCTTGATAAAAATTTGATCATAGCGCTTTCCAGTAATGTATATGATGCGCTTGTTTTTGAACAACTATAAAAAAGTATAATACATATAGAGTAATAAGTACATATATGTATAGAGAAATGTTGAATGTCTATCGTATCAAGAAGAATAAACGTAAATAGTATGATACTGTGTGTAGTTGAAAACCGTTTATATTATTCTGTGAGTTGTATTTTAAAAATATTAAATTTATAAATTTTCATGTAGTGTTATATTATAGTTTATATTATTCACAATGTACTTTTATTTAATCTCTTATTTTCCTAGTTTTTATCATTTCTTAAAGCATTTATGTATTTTCACTTTAAGAGGAATTTTGAATGAAAAAATATTTCAGTATATAATAGCAATAAAATATCTAAAATATGGACTTGATTCCAAGATAAATAAGGGTAAACAAATTATATTGTTCTTCAAACAACAAAAAATGTTAAATAATAAATTTAAAAAATTTTTCGAAAGTCCTCCAAAATGGAGATTAGGCAAACAGCTTATAACTCTCCTTTGTATAAAAAGATAATTACAATTGTAACATAATTAAAAAGAAGTCAAAATCCACATAGGATAACTTTTGTTTAGGAAATTAAAGCTCTATTCAAATTTGGTATCAATGATAATGATGACAATACATAGGACACTACAGTATATAGGACGCGATTTTTGCACATACATTAGTGCCACTACTGTGTCTCTAATATATCTAAAGATCGTATAAATTTGTACCTCGACGCAGATGCAGATGGGCTTTCAATAGGACGATTACTAAGAAGCGATAAAAGTGGTAACCAAAAACCACGACCTTCTTGACCAAGCCAATCACGCATTCTGCCTTCCGCACATACGAGTGTTAGGAATTCTATCACTATTGCTATACTCTCTGGTTTTGTCATGCATAATCCACCTGAAGGAAAAAAGGAAATAATATTTTATTCTTAATTAAGATTCAAACCGCGCGCGCGTCATATGTGATGATACACCATGCAACACTAGTCTGTTGGTTAAATGTAGATAGATAGAGTGAGGTGATAGATAGAGTGAGATAACATATAAAGTCAAAGGCCCTCTATTATCGAAAAAACGAGATGGACATTTTCTCTGGTCGACGACGTTAATGATGATGTTTCTTAAAAATTGAAACGTGAAAATTCACAGATCCAGACTTTGCGTCGCGATATCTCCGCTCGTAGAGCACGTAGAAAAAAAATGAAAGCACTTTTATCATACAATTTAAGTATTTGCTATCGATTGAGCGTATATAGAACTTGATCGGTTCAGCCATTACTGAGATCTGATCATCTCGACCCCGAAAAATTCTCAGTTTCGCGTAAAGGAGGCACGGCAGTGTCGCGCGCTTGACTTAGCGCCGAGACACTACCGTGTCTCCAGATATATAACTTGATAATTCCCGTCTTTAAATAGTCTTTAAACGTACGGGTCTAGAAATAAGCTTTTAAAATATTACAATGATGTTAATATTTACCAGAATAATTGTTTGATCCCGAACTCGAACCTGCTGCTTTATCGCTATCTGTCGAGTTGACATCTTCAGTCACATTATTTTCATTGCTATCGCCTGATGCCATTTTACTATCTCGTTGCTGTTTAGATTTTTCCAGATTACAGAAGTCTAAATGCATAAATGTTATCGTGTTAATAATAAATTCTGAACAAATTTGTTTAAAAAATGTATTTAAAAACATTTAACATAACTTATAATTCAAAATATAATTTACTTTTTGTTAGAATTTTTTCACAAATTATAGATTATCCAAAGCAAGTTTTTATTTTACATAGAAAGAAAAGTTCAACCTGTAATTGATGCTGTCAGTAACGCTGGAAGATCAGAATCAATCAGTTGCTGAGTACCAGGTGGCGAACGAGCAGCTGCAGCAACAGTCAACAATTGTCCCTCCGTTAAATGTAACCATTTGTGTTTCAACAAGATGAACTGACAATACCATCCCTCGGCATTCATATCGCTCTTCTTATCATCCGTCTGTTCTTCGCTTTCTTTGCAATCGTCAGATATAGAAGTAGATGGATTCATTGCGATATTCGGTACCAAGATTTGTACCCATTCCAGAAGCAAAATCAACAACGATGGCCTCACGTAACAGAAAGCGCACAAGACAGAATCAATCGCTTGCTTCAGGGCTGAATTGTTTCCAAGAGTCAAGGTCCATTTGTACAATGAACTATTTAATAAAAAAAATTAGGATTAATTTATAAAAGTTTAACGCAACAAATGTTAAATAGCTTTATAAGAAAAATAGCTTAAATTAAAACTATCTCATATATAATAATTTATATATTATATTTATAATATTCAAATAATTATGATATCAAATTCGTTATCATAAAGGAAGTTCCAAGATATCCAAAATAAAATTTGTATATATTAATAAAATAAATTTATCGACTTATGTTCAAATAGAAAAGTTTGAAACATAAAAGAGAATGTGATTAAAGTCTTACTAGAACAGTTCATCTGTCAGCAAGATTTGCAGATCATAGTTGTGATTCTGCTGTTGATGAGCCTTCCAAATGATAGAAGATACACAGTGAATATATACTGCTGGTGGATTTATTGAATTGGGATTACTCTTCGTCTGAATTCCATTCGCGGCCGACATTTGCAACCATGTAAGAACAGCTTTCATACGAGCCTCCGTGCTAAAGTCTCGAATCGAACACAATTGCTGGAGCAATTCAACGACCAACTGTACGATGGACGTTTCCTGGGAAGTCACAGCTCCTATCAATGTTAACACAAATATTTTAATATATTGTCACATCATCGTAAGCTTAAAAGGAGAGATTATTGTTAAATATTTAATTAAAAAGTAGTATTCATATCTTAAACAATAGATACTTTTATTAAAAGATATACATACAATACTAATAAAATTAATCTTTATTATATATAGATTTCAAAATGGTATAAATTTTTATAGAAAGTACTGAATAAACTAGCAAATATTATCAATTTTACTTGTAAATATTAAAAAATTATTTATTCTCTAATTTATATTTATTATATATTTATCACATAAATAATTTATTACACACCTCTAAATAAATAAAAAAAGAATTGCTTTGTATAGTTTGACGTGGACTGATTGTTTAACAATTATCTATTAAATTTGACTTATCTTTCACTTATTGATATTAAACGTTAACACATTTTTGACTGAATCGATCTCAACAATATAACTATTAGAAGGGACATTCACAATGTTGAAAAGTGTAATTACATATGATTAACAAGAGTGCTCTAGTAATTTTATCTAATGTGTTATTCGCTGAAGATGGCCTAAAATAAAGCCGCAACGTCCGATTGAGAATATTGAGAATAAGAATTGTAATATAGTTCTACACATGGAGTGTGAATTAGACTTGAAAATATTATTAAATTTGTATATACGCTATTAACTGTGATGGTGCTCTCATTTACTTTTCCTTACTATTAATATTGATTTTAAAAAGAATTATCTTTTCTTAGTTCGTAATGTTATATTTGTGTGAAGAGTTTAACTGAATTATTTGAAACGCGAACATCTTCAAAATAAAAAGCTTAATGCAGTCGCTTCATCTATATTTAAGACCATTGATTTTATTTGCAGAAAACGGAAAATAAAGCGATACCTTGAAAGAAAGAAGTAGACCTGTTGTTGAGTAAAAGACCAATGAGACGAAGTCCAAGCTCTCGAGAGTGTAAGCCAAGTTGTAATAGAACCCTCTCCAAGTTGGGAGTAAAAAGAGACGGTGCTGGGAGTAACAGGAGATTGCAGCATGCCTCGACCAGGCCTTCGACCGAAGCCGCGGAATTAAGCACCTCGACGGCTAGATTACTGTTCAGTATGCTTACCGATAAGCACTGATGCAATAATCTCAGCCAACCCAAGCTACATAAACGTTATCAGAAATAAATTTCTTAAATTCTCATAGCCGTGATAAATCTTTAACCCCCATAACGATTAATAGCATCACTTCTGAAATAAGAGAGAGAAAATAATGTTACCTAGTCTTCGTTAGCTGTTCTTCATCTATTGTGTCCGGATTCGTTTTAATCTCGCCAAACGCAGTGGTGCCCAGTAATCTTATTTGACTGAGATTTATGTTTGTCGAGTCCCGCGGTTTGTATAGACGCACCAATACGGAAGTCGCGACTTCTGGCTGTGATAAAGTAACGCGTATGTATGTTAAGCC
The DNA here is from genome assembly GCF_001594065.2 of Cyphomyrmex costatus. NCBI lineage: Eukaryota > Metazoa > Arthropoda > Insecta > Hymenoptera > Formicidae > Cyphomyrmex > Cyphomyrmex costatus. Next base: position 166,835 of record NW_017277148.1, on the reverse strand, counting down.
TGCTGTTGGCATCGGTGGACAAACCGGCGTCAGTGGACCATTACTCTCCCTCGAAACTTCCAGCGCTACAGCCGACGGACACGCTGTCAGACAAATATGCGTACGTTAGAAAAAAGTTGTGTTTAATTACAAGAATTGTCTCTTATTAATCGCATTTCTTTTGGTTTGTGTGTGTGTGCGTGTGCGTGTGTGAAATTTTTTTCTAAACTTTGAATAATTTTTTTTTTAATTTGGAAAAAATAGGCAATTTGAAGGAAATGCGTTTAGAAGAATATCCTGTGTATTGTTGTACAGAAATATTAGAAATTAGTGAGGTTCTCACTAATTTAGTGATAAGCTTTCTCAGTATTAACATCCAGATAAGACGAATATATAAAAAGAAAAAAATACTAATGTAGAAATACAAATAAAAGTGTATAACATGAAACCTTGAAAATTTCGTCAACTTTTGCATATGAATTGGGACACAATAAACTTACTGGATAACGCCGTAAGATGTGGTTGTAGCTCCACTTTCCTAAGCAGGATAGCGCATGGTAAAGTGATGGTGAGATCAACCCACGCCTCGTCGGGATAAAAATGATACGACCACGCCGGTGTTCTCGCACGTTTATGAGGCGTAGCGTTCTGTATGAGAACATCCGCTGGCTGTGCAGTTGGATTCAACCATGATATTGTGCCAAGAGGAGCGAAATTCAGTAAACCGTCGTCGTGAGTTTCTAATGAGCTGACGCCTTTCTTGCTGCTGCTCGCCATCATTTGCATCACATTCGGCGCATTGGACAAATGTTCCATGACAAGGGCGATCACTCCTGACGAAGCGGAAGCACCAGCGGTACCGCTGTTACTTGACTTCACGAGATTTTCGCAAAGTACTTTTACACCACCCATCGCGGTAAAAATAGATAATGACGATGCGTTGTCCAACACTCTTAGGATGTACCAAAGAAGAGGTTCGGATAGCTGCATAACTCCCAATTCGGTTTCACCGCATGCTGCAAATAATCGTGTAATAATTATTTTATTTTCTCGAAATCAAAGCTTTATATAAAAAGATTCTATGCTATATTTTTTTCGCGCAAAATTATTATAATTAATAATAAATCTCTCGATTCTATAATGTATAAATTCTTACACGAAGAGAGATAATGATAAAGTGGCTTGAGAACTAGAGTTGGATCGCTAGCCTTTTTCGTAAGAGTCGTAAGGAGCTGGAACGTTGCATCCGCTATTGAAGCCGGATCGCCGAGCTCGGTAGTTGAGGCTGCACTCGCACTTTCACCTAAGAGCATAGCTAACGAGGATCCTGTGCTATGACCGAGAGCACCTAATAAACGCATCATAGTTGGTTCGTGCTGCAAAACTTAAAAATGAAGATTTAATTAAAACTTAGCGTACTTTAGCATAGAGAATAAATATACATTTATAAAATACAAAGTCTCTTATATAATTAGTAATTACCAGTATCAGCCAAGCAAGGCACGGAAGATTTGCTAGTTTTAGGTTGTTGTAAGTGAAAAGAGTTTCGTTGCTCTGCCACTTTACTCTCATCCGTTTGCCAAGTATTCGCATTCTGAGAATCGCTTGTGTTGCTTCTAGAACTCCAAATCGTATCAGACAATTCCATTTCCGCCGATTCCTCCGAAGGATCTTGATGAGTCTAAAATAGAAAACACAATCATTATTTTTATGTTATAAAAAAATTAACTTTTGTAATATAAATAATAATTTCTTCCTTTGATAACTTTTGAATGTAAAATACGTACATTCGGTAATGGAGTTTGAATGAGTGTGCATACTAATTTGATGAGAGCCACAATTAAAGTGTCCCACGATGCGGGGCGACATTGTCTCGCATCACCTCCGAGCACGCAAGCAAATAAACCACCAAAACTACTGGACTGATTGTTTGAATCAACTGCACCTCCACATTGTGCGCCAACTATTAGAACAATATTGAGATTCTTGCAATCTTTTTACAAAGATAAAGGGTGCCTTTAGTGGACATAGTTGAATGAGCGTTCGCTGCTATTGATATATTCTTTTAGATTTACCGTAGATGAGATCTATTCCAATAACAGGCAACCATTATTGAACGCTCACTCATTATGTATATTAAATGCACCCAAAAAATAATTAACAATCATACTTATAATCATTTTTAAACAATTTTATATTAAAATAAAAAAAATCTTAATAAACAATTTTTAATATATCTAAAACAAAAAGCAATTGTCCAATACCAAGCTACCTATTAAAAATATATAACTTTAGGTCTGTTCTTTTTGACTGAATTTTTTCCAGAAAAAGGAAAAAAACGAACTGGTGCAAAAGTTCAGCCAAAAAGAACAGGCCTCTTGTTAACGATTAATTTTTTAATACTATAGATTGATAGTGTAAGACTATTTAATTTTTTTTCTACTAAAGTCTTCTCACATCGAAATCTTTATTATTAACTTTACTTTTAAAAATATTTGATAAAGAAATAAAAATTTTACCTTCGGATCCTTTGACGTATGTCGAAACCAACACACCAACACATTCCGATATACTCATAGCAATACCCAAGTCGGTATTGACATAATTCAGATTAACTACGGACGTTATTAGCTTGCACTGCGCATCTAAAGGCCCCTTCCTTAAAATGAGAGGTCCGCTTGGCTGCACAAGTTGATATATCACTTTCAGTAGAAGATCCTTTAGAGAATTACCTAAACAGCTATCCGTCGTAATGACATCACACATCATTTCCAGCCTAACGAGAAAATCGTGTAATGCTTGGCAAACTGTAGGTCCAGCCTGAAATAGAAATATTATCATAAATAAGAAAAATGTATAACTAAATATTAATTTATTTTGATATGAGTTGCTTGATAAGCTCATATATAAGTTATTATAGAAATCACATTTAAGTAATACATTTATTAAATGTATATAGAATTCTTGCTTCTACCATATTCTTTAGTGATAAATTGTTTAGTCGAGGTATATGATTTTATAAACTTGATAAATTAAAAGAAAATAAGTAAAATATATTGCTGCAATGATCTGCATTTTATTTAATTTTATTTCTTTATAAACTCTTATTTTATAGCTGTACATTTCAACATATTACATGAAATCTTACATGCAATTTCTAAAGAATTCTGATTCTTGATCAGTCTTGTCGACAAACATGTCATCAAATTTATAATAAAATGAAAAAATATACTCACCATGATGTATTGCTTATCCATTGCATTAATATTTAATCCGTTACCGGAAAGTAGGCGCAACAACATAGGACCTGTATTACGTTCTTTAACAATACAACTAGCCATAGCAGGACTACTAGGTGCAAAGCCATCTAAGCCAGAATATCTTCGCAACGACTGATTGCAGACGATAGTTAAACATTGCAACGCAAGACACCAAGCGCGTAAAGAAACCTCAGTGTGCCTAAAATTTATAATACAAATTAAATATACATTTAAAATATCAATATCACATTTTGAAATAGATTAAATGTTACTACATATTACACACATATCATCGCCAATATACTTATTCATTAATTTACCATGAAAGTGCAGATATTAAGCTAGCAATAGCTGCTGGACTGAGTGGAATCAAAGGTGTTAAAGAAGGCTCAAACTGCGAGCCTGGATGTTCAGTAGCAGCGTCCATATTCAGTGCAAACCAAAGTTGAAGTACAAGTTCCAAGTTTGTACCGTTATTCTGTTATACAGAAACATAGATGTATGCATTATATAAATAATGTATTAAAGGAAACTAAAATTTAATACAAAGTATTTATATCTGAGAATAAAACTAAATCTACATAATCGTTTATATGCTTGTTATAAAATGATTTCAATGTGAAATAGCATAAATGTATAACTCTATTTTCTCATATAAAGTTCAATAAATTATATAATTCAAAGATAAATTGTGTTAGTCAAAATATCATTCTAATATAATTTTTTCATTTAAAAATAAAGTTTCGATTTGTTTCAAGGCAAGAAAATAGTCTAATCAGTAATGTTATTTAAAATAATAAAAAAAAGTTTGTTTTGATCCAATAATATATCACAACTATGTGTGTGTGTATTTTATTTTAATAATAAATAACTTACTCGTAGATATAAGTCTGTGAACATCTTTTCAAAACATCTTGTTAACATTGATAGATTAGAAGGTGTAGGGTCAGAAAAGTTCCCAGTTTCTTGATTTCTATCGTTGGTTTCGGTACGTAAAAACGGTTGTTGACAACAACGATTTGCTTCTGTTGGTACCTATAATATAAAATTTGATTCGCATTATGGCATGTTTTTGCAACTATTATTTTTTAACAAACAATAATTATCCATCTCTCTTCCCTACTAAGAAAAGTTTTGAAAACATCTATAACATATTTAGTAATATCCTAATTGTTTTAACATGGACAAGACAAACAATGGCTGCATTCGGGCAGCGCGCTATTAGCGCCATTTGTGTGGTACGTACTTGTCTCACGTCTAATGGACGACGAAGATAAAATGAAACAAATAGCGCTAATAGCGTCTCCCCGAATCTAGCCAATACAATATATCAATAAAAATCATTCAATAATATATATTTCTATTTTTATTACTAACGTGTATTGTCGCATTTATGCTGTGTGGTAGATTGTATATACCAAACGTAGCAAGTATCCTCAGTGATATTTCTACGCCCATTTCAACTCCATATTCCAAACGTGCGTCCATTGCCAGTGACATGCTTCTAGAAACATGTGTCGTTCATTATTTTCTAACCAGATCACATAAAGTGAAAAACAAGTTGTATCAACTTTTAAATATTAATGATCAATACAGGTGAGATCTTGTGTAAAATTTTTCTAAAATTCAAACTGTTTTATCATGGAAATTATTATAAGTTAGTATACATCAAATACAAGCGTAGCAATGTTAAGCTAAACAAAATATTCGCGCATATATATATATATAT
>NW_017277148.1:93298-161688 GCF_001594065.2 Cyphomyrmex costatus | reverse complement strand
TGTGTGTGTGTGTGTGTGTGTGTGTGTGTGTGTGTGTGTGTGTGTGTGTGTGTGTGTGTGTAAATTTTTTTTTTAATATAGAATATAGAATATAAGAAGATAAGATACCCAGCAATGGCAGAAGCTAAAATTTTCGATACTGTGCTATCTTTCTTCAACATATTTCTGCCACGTTCCAATATGTCGTCCAGGAAGTCTTCCAATTCGCTATCGTCCGATTCCAAAAGAGATGGTAGGTAACCATTGGATTTTGACGTACCAGGAGTGGTTGAAGTTACCACAATATTATCTTGCACATCCTCGTCTGCATCGCCTTCAGCAAACCCTTCACCTAATGTGGCAGTAGAAGGTGCACTAGTACTAGCGACGTTAGTTGAATCCTCCTCCGTACGACTTTCGTCCGTATGACTTCCCAGAGTCTCCAAAATCTCTTCGGACGGACTACCTTCATGTGTAGAAGTACATGCTTTAGGATACAATCGTCCTCCTGTAAACCAAAGAATTTATCTATTTATTTTGTACTTTAATCGCTAGAATTGACTATTTTATTTTAAGAAAAAGATAGCAAATTTTCTAATACTTTAAAGATTTATTGTGTAAACGAAGTATTATGAATTATTTATCATTATTTTCTCGTAATAAAGACATTATAATATAAATTATAATCACCTTCTAGTAGATCCATTAGAAGACAAGAAACAGCATGCGACGACCAAGCAGCGTCGGACGTGTCCGTTGCCAATCTGATTAATTTCAAGAGTTGTTCTTCGGTCATAAGCTCGCATAAGCCTATTGCGGGACGTGTAGATACTACTAGCCTAGCGACTACCTATGTACGATAATTCAAAAACATAATTATAGATATAAATACGAAGCCATGTAGATATTGTAGATCCAATTGCTTTATCTGTATAAATATCGTTAAAAGAGAACAGAAGAGTCATGTCCCATAATCTGTGTAAAATTGGTTTCCTTTTGCGTATTTTATAACATATTAGATTTATAAATTACAAATCTGATTGTAAAAACAAAAAATAATATATATAGAACTTTACAAATTTATACAAAATAAGGTTTCTTTTTTCCAAGCCAAACTATAGTATTTTGAAAATATTTATATATAATAACAATGTAATTTTGTGCATTTTGAGAAAGAAAATTTCGCGAATAACAAAACTCGACTTTCTTTTTATCAAGTTAAAGTGAATTTTAAATAAATGAAATCTTACAATATATGAGTCTGACAAGAATCCATGCATATTGATATAGTTTGTGTCTTTTCAAACTTAGATCTTACCTTGCAAGCTAACAGAAACATATCCACATTATGCGAATTGTGTAAAATAAGCGCAATAAGACCGCGAGCCACTGGTAAAACATTCTGATGAGATAAGTTTGTCACACTATACTCGATTTCTAAATCCATGACATCGGATTTGCTGTAAATATGCATGTAATAATATATAAATAATAAAAAAATTTTTTTCGAGTTACATTAAATCATATCTTAAAAATCATACATAACAAAATTCGTATACCAACCTGGTACTGGATTGTCGTGTTTGACTGCAACACGGACTGCGAAGCAGCGACTCGTTTCTCTTAAGAATATCCTTGTAATGTTTTGCGGAATGTTGCTTTAGTGTCTTCTTGAAATAACGTTCTTGAACCTTCAAGGTTGCTTCCACTTTATTGTACAATGTAGCGGCGTCAGATGAAAGAGTCATCAATCCCTAAATTATATATATATTTTTTAATTTAATGGTTATTTTATAAATAAAAATAATCGCTTAACATTATATACATACTTTAGACGCTGCAGATTTTTTCGCTTGTTCCAATTCATGAAGTTGCTGTTTATGATGCAATAATCGCTTTTGTAATCTTTTACGGTAACTACGAGATGCTGACGATCGGTTAGCATTTACATATCTCCTTTGCATGGCCGATTCTCCTTGAATAAACTCCCAACGGGAAAATAAACCTTCCAAATGAAAAACGTTACATATATACCTTATATATACAAAACGTATATATATACGTTATTATAAAACGTTATATATACAAAAACGTTATAATAAAAAAACATTTTATTTTCTTTTTAGAGTGCACTAAAGTACTGATTTGTTTTAAAAATATTTTTGCATACGTATGTAGAACTGCTTTCCTTTTATTAATTAATTTTCTAGCATATTTTTAAAATGTATTGACAATCATGAAAAAAATACTGTAAAAATTTTGTGCATAAACACGCTATATATTAAATACCTTGCTCTCTAGTTTTCTCGTGATTGTCCTCAAAACAAGGCGGTGGTGCGATGGTGTCTAAGCATACCGACAAAAATAATAATACCCAGCCTATTAAGGTGATATCCAGTCGATTAGAATTGGCTGGCACATTTGTAAGAGGAGCCAATAATTTACCCAACGTACGAACCATGGCTTCAATAACTGAAGATTTATTTCCCCCGGCTATTAATGATTTTCGTCCAAGGAATGTTAATAAAATAAACACCCTAAAAACAAAATTTAATTATAAAAGATATGCATTTTATAAAATTATATTTAAATATTAATTCATATTTTATAAATCACATATAAAACAATCATAAATTAATAAAACAAGAAGCGACCTTTCTTTAAATTATCTTCAAATTTGTATATCTTATTGCTTTATATTTATATGTATAATATTCACAAGTAATGCGTAAAACAATAAATATTTTTATATTGATTTAAAAAATATATTTAAATATAAATATATTTAAATAAATATAAAGCCTCACCTATCTTGTGGGAAAATATATGTAGACGCCGACGAATAAAGATTTATAAGGGTATTAGATAAGAAGTTGCCCCACCATGGTTGATGCCCTGCCATGCCAGCTAAGAGCGCAGCAGCTTGAAGTTGCAAACGTGGGGCTGGCGTTACAACGCACATCGAATGAAAAAATTTCTCACAAATTGTTGGAGTGAAAACTTCACATAATGACGTTGGTCGGTATATCTGTTTGAAAAACACGTCATATACAGATCTTGTCACACGTATAAAGTAATGAAACCAAATGTCGTGCTAATATCAGATACGTCAAAAACGCAGCACAAGTGATCGTGGCTTTTGAGAGATATCTGATATTGGATTTTTATCATTTTGACAGTTTATCATATAATTTTGTATTTAATATCTGTAATATACATACACTAGGTAATGGGCCAATTTCGTACACGATATATAATAGAATATCAAGAAGAGTCTCTTCAAGAACTCGTAATTTATCGCTGGGTGCGTTCGCGAAAGATGTTGTTGGCACATTCCGCAAACCTCTCCACCACTCGAGACGTCGCCAGACACTCCGTACGACATTTAATTGATGTTGGAACATAATACATTCCTATAACAATATGATAAATCAATAAGTGTGTTAAGATGTATTAAAATTATATAAAATAGTAAACTTGAGTCAACCCAAAAATAACAATTCATAATCATAACTCACTTGGTATGTCGACATTATTTTCGCCGATGGCTGTTCCTTACTTTCATTAGATATCTTATTATAACATAGATAATTTTGCATATGCATAACATTAGGAGTTTCCGAACACAATAATGGATCCAACAAAGTTTTTAGTCTTTCAGTTGCTAAACTAAATCTGAAAATAAAAAAAAATATTTCTATACATTTTAACAGAAAACACATGCGCATATATATACTCATTATTTTCATGAAATCATTTTTTTATTCTATCTTATATGCAATACCTGCATTGTACATCTTCTGCTAAAGCCGATAATATATTACATTGTGTATCAATGGTAGCTTGTAAAGAAGAATCAAAAATATCAGCATCAAATGATGAAGCATCATTTGTTTCTGAATAATCTTCGCCAGGCAAAACTACCATATGTCCATAAAACATTCCTAATGGTATTTTACACGTAGTTGTGGACATTCCATAGCGTCCTATTGTAGTAATCTACCAATCATATAAAATAATTAATTTACAGAGAAAATTCATATTTATATTATTATAGAAGTAAAAGGAAGACAAGCTGATTAATATAAAAAGAAAAATTAAATAAATAATTAAAAATATATTGTATACACAAAATCGTGACTTCAACTTTAACTGTAAGATGTTTCAGAGATATTAAACACTTGAAGAATAAAGCAAATATAATCAAAAAGAGATTTATGAACATTATTTGAGGCGAAAAGAAATAACTAAGGTAAAGATCTATATATATAATTATTAATGTATTACATATTTTACCTTCAGATATCTACACACAGGTGGCGGCTGAAGATCGCAGACGATCAACGGCCTACCTCCAATATCACCTGCGACGATAAGACGTGTGCCGTCTATTTCTTCGCTTTTAGTCCAGATATCTATGGATAACGATACCAGATCATTGCACGAAGGTATCATCAAATCGGTCAGTAATACGGGTGATCCGAAATCTAAAATAACGAATCGACGAGCTCCCGAATGCATCCGTTCGACGACTAATGCTTGCTGAGGTGGCAAGCATAATAACCTCCCCCATGGGAATGTAATATCTTCTCGCTGCAATATACATACTTTATTAATCGCTAATGAAATAATTATTTTTTTAATTTACACACTTTTCAAACGCAATGTGACAAAAATATAAAAAAGCAGAATGCTATTTTATTCATTGCGGCGATTATTACTGTGGATAGGCAATTGTATTTTGGATACATACTGAAACACATAAAAAATTACATCGTAATGTCCGACAATTTGCGATCATAATTTTAATGACAATTTTTATATTGTAATATTTTCAAATTGTAAGCAAATAAAAGTCTCTCTGCAAATTAAAATTGATTATAAGTACAAAATTATATTTTCAATTAATTTTGAGCGCATATTTCTTTGTTAGAACGTTAATGAATAATATCCAATCTACATTAATTATAGAATATGTCATTATATTGAGGTCGCCAATTATGGGACACTTCAAACAATTGAATTATAAGTTGAAACATAACTAAACACAATTTTGTAATTATCTGAATATGCACATTTGTAGATCTGTTGATTTATGTGTACAGAAAAATAAGTCTGTTGCAAAATTCTCATTACGCACGATTTTCGTGTAATACAAGAAAATACATAAAAAATAAGATGAGATACTCGATACATTAAATAGACTATAATTAGTCCTATAACTGCATCAAATAGTAAAGCGAATATATAAAAAAAGAATAAACTGTGTCAGCTGCACGTAAAAAATGGAAATTGTATAAATAATGGTTTTAATATAAAACTAATTAAGATAGCTAGTTCTTTGCTGTGAATAACTTAAAATTTAAAAAATGGTAATAAAAAAAACCCGTGAACGTACGAAAAATAATATATGCAGTAATTATATGCAAGGATAATATTAACATCGAATACATAATTAATTAATTACATAATAAATTCCGTGTAACACATGCAACTTGCATTTAGCACCCTCAGCTGCATTTGACAGATAAAAAACTTTTAGCGAACGAGTGTCTCTATTATAATCAGCATATTAACAAAGCGATTGAACGATAAAAGGATAGTGTATCACTGAACTTAGAAACAAGAATTTACAAAAAAAAAATAGAAAAAATAAGTATGGTGCGTGTGTCTTTGTCTATGTAATCTACCTTTTTAGGATTGCCCTCCTCAACTTTGTTTACAGCAGTATTGATACTTTGTACACATGACTTTTCTTTTGTTATAATGGAACTTAATATGTGTGAACTAGGCATATTATTTTGCGTGCTATGCCAAGTCTGGTTGTCACCAGACATTTCATTAGCCTCATCATAATCCGATTGTTCATCGGGTGTGAGCAATAGTTGCGCAGACGGCTTCTTTAACACTCTTCCTGTATACATACTAAGCAGATCGCTTAATGTAGCTGTCGATTTAGCTTGAACATGTGGTCCTAGCGATCCAGCATCCACGTTCTACAATTAATATTTCTATCTAAATTAAAATTCAACTACTCTAACATCTATATTGTATATGCCATTTTATGACTGAACAGTCTGAACACAGCCATCGTTAATTGCGAAAAAATGTAATTCGCCTTGCCTACTCTACAAATGCTGAGAATTAATTTGACGCATTATTTCGTACATAGATGGTATATATTTTACAATTGTGCTCGAGTCTGCTCGAGTTTATTGTCCATAACCTAAAGTCACATTTGCACGAAATAATTATATTATTATTATTATTATTATTGATAACGCATCGCTTTTAAACAAAGTAATGATTCAATTTATGTGTTTGCTCTTACACATAGAAATAACTCACACATTGTTTCATTAAAATAAGATGTACCACCCACAACTCTTTATAGATTTAAATGCATATAGGGAATACTTACATATGTGTGATGTATTTTAATATCAGGCACACCATTGTTGCTTGTCGCTACACTATCATACAAAGGTCCAATATTAATTGTAATTGTACCAGGATCGATCTTTTCCATCTTTGTGCCGTCGGAGGCAGCATGACAGGTAAAATGAAGAGGTTCAACCTAAATCAACATTCAAATATCATAAATAATATAGAATACAATCGATGTACAATTATCTTGTTTATTATATAATATTACCTCGAGAAGACCTTTCATATTCTGATTAGTGCACAATGCCTTCAACTTGCTGGATATTACAAATTCACTAGCGGGATGTGTAGGCAGTGTGAGTAGGTCTCTCAAATCAATAGAATCTTGCGATATCTTAGACGAGTATATAGCACTCGACGAAGCGATAGGAGGGCCTGTTTGCTCACCAGTTACAACAGACGCAAACGTCACGGGAATTGAACTAAACTTTGGTAACATTGGTGGTTCTAAGTCGAAAAGTTCCGTTTCAAAAGGCGTATTATATAGACCAAATCTGGAGAAAAAATGTATTCGTTAAGATTATAACGAAAAAATATAGAAATTATCCTTAAAAAATTTAATATTAAAATATATATATTAAATTGATTAAAATCATTAATTATTTGGAGTATTAAAAGCACTGTTGTTAATGCCCTTTTAATACTCAAAAAAATTAATCACTAACCAATTTAATACTTATAGATTTCTATAAGGGTATAAGAAAACAATTGAGAAATACACAACCTTGTTGCGAGCAGCAAATGATATGGATTCACTCTATTAGATACTTCAGTGGTTATCTGTTGCATCAAGGTAACACACTGATGTGCAATATTGTAATTTTTATCTAATGGCAAAAATCTAGTAATGAGTAATTGGAGCCATCTCAGTGAACCAGCCCAGTGAACTTCTATTATCGATGGCAACAAGTTGATCAATACAGCAACCATGGCCTCGTCAAAAGTTTGAGCCGATGAATCCTCTATGTTACAAAATCCCCTAAAAAGGACAATCATTTTTTCTGTTCGTAAATTTTTTACATAATTAGCGGTGTCAATTTCATTTCAAATAATCACTCACCCGCTGCAAAGAATAATTAATTTAACGCATTTGTGCGCTATACTTCGGCCAGCATGCAAGAGACATGTTCGTAATAAGTTGGATAGTCGTCCTTGCACAGAACGTATCGTCTCCAATTGAAGAGCTTTAATCTCGGCATTGTTCTGAACGCTGCGCAATCTCGTTAATCTTATTGAGGCTACCCATATTAAAATGTCAAGAGCTATAGATTGTACGACGGGAGAGCTGTGAACGCATTTATTTAGAGTGTTAATTTTCATAAGTTTAAACATTGTTAAATTTCTATTATTCTTATTACTTACTCGACAGGTACTTGTAAGCATGCGACATTTAAAAGATTATCGACAAAAGTTTTGGATTCTAACATAGCACATCTTTGCATTCTTTCGTCGGGCATGCTGGTAGGATTTACTGATCTCACTGTGATTGAGATCTCGTAAATCCAATTGCACCCTTAAATAAAAAACAAGTGTATAGTTTTCAAATGTGTAAAATTATCAATGCAAAAACAATAATTATTTTCTTATAAATTATATTGAAAATCTGGTGACAAAATTATCGCACATATAAAAAAAATATAAAAATATATTTGTAAAATTATTTAGTACAAAATATTTCATATATATATAGTAAATTTATTTTAAAGCGTTTATTATATTAATAAATTTTCTGATTATATTTACCAACATAGCACCCTAACTTCTTGCTATTTGCACCCTCGTCAAATCGCTCTCCAGTATTAGGGGGCACAAGCGGACGTACTTCAAATATCTTCAGCTTTTTACAAGTGGGTGGTTTACTTTCTGCTAAATTTGTTTTAGATTTGGCAGACGTCTTGAAAGTAGAAAAAAATACTTTAATGAAACACAGATTCTATCGTGTATAAAGAAACATAACATACTAAAAGATTAACAAGTACATTACTCACTCCATCTTTTTGATCTACTAAAGCTTTGATATGAACAAGTAACGTCCTAGCTTTCGAGCGAAACAATTTCGGACTTGTCAACGTTACACAACCCATATGACAAGACAGGTCTACGCAACGATGTAAATCGATAGGACCACAGAGGATTTCGGTATTATGCTGGCGTTGATATTCCTCTGTGATAACTGGATTTTCGCTCTTTTGTTCGGTTCCTATGTTAAACTCAATTCTTTCGTCTACAGGGGTGGTTGGTATCTTCTGATGACCGATCCTCTTTATATTTTGCTTCAACAAAGTAACTTGAATATTCGGTAACTCTTGATAGAATGGGTGCAAAGTAAATCGGACATCAACGTGTCCTATACTTCCTGCTGCGCTTCGGGGTAAAGTAAGCTCGAACACGTGTTCATCCCAAGTAGTCCTAACATAACATACAAACGTGTTACAACTTTATAATGTATCTTCTTTTTAATCACATATTCTTTGTACAATTTCATACATCAATCTTTTCTTATCAAAAAATATAACGTACTATTTTATTTACAAATTTTTTAATTTTAATATAAATAGTTTCATTTATCACACACTGTAAGATAGCCTTTAAATCACTAAAATATTTATATTAAAAAAGAACATAAAAAATAAAAACGATAAAAGGATAAATAGAAATTAATATTAAAAATATTTAAAAAAATATATATATATAAATATAAAAAAATATTAAATAAACATACAGATAATTTAATAATTTAGAAAATCCGCAATTAAAAGACAGGAATATAGTTTTTCTGAGATATTCATCGTATCTGTTAAAACATTTATATTTATTTCCTTACGCATCACTTTGTAACCGCCATGTTCTCGTATGATGCTGATCTTCTGATTGATGAAGATGCTGTGGATGACGTCTTTGTCTCTGAGCTTGCATCATTTCATTCCAACACGGAGGGACGGTCGCACTATATGCAGGGGAATGTCGACTAAATCGTGTAAGTTCGTATAACAGCCCTAAGTCCCAGTACGAGAAATTTGATTTATGTGCTAATAGCTCATCGCTAAAACGTATAAAATATTAAAAAATTAATAAATATAAATATTAACGGAATATGCTCTTACAGTATTTTATAAATAATGTTATTAAAAATTGTAACGCCATTAACATCACAATTGTTGACAATATCGTTTTGATTCCGTCAATTATTCAATTTTTTTTTGTTAAACATGCAGTACAAAATATTAAAAATGTGAATATAATACAAATAATTCTAATAATACAAATAATATCAAAATAATTCCTTTGTAACAAAGAAACAAGGATAGAAAATTATCAAATTGGAATCTTCGGCAGTTCTAATATTAAACTATTACAAATTCGACTATTACAAATTCAAAACAAAAATTTATTGCATGAAACTTACTAACAAATCGACGACGTTGACGTACTAGGAGCTATATTTTCACAAGTACAACTTCCCTCACTACCCATATTCACATCGTCAACATCGTCTTTCTCTTCTGCTGAATCCTCTTCCTCTGCTGTAATAAAGAAATGCAATGTGCCATCGCTCGTGCACACACACAACCTTTCTAAACCTGAAAAAATCATCAGTCTTAACACAAATTCTCAACACAATCTCCACATATATTCCAAATTAATCTTCCATTTAAACATCCCAAATTAATCTCCCGTTTGTTTTTCTTTTGAAAATATTTTTAAAAGGACACACTTACTGTTACAATAAGTAGCAGAGATGAATTTCTTTCCATCTAATCTTGCCTCCGTTACAGTCTTCAGTGTACTTAAGTTTAATAATCTGACCACACCGTCTTTACATACAAGAGCAACTTGTCCGGCAGGTTCCTGAGTGGCTGAATTACTAGTGGAATTGGTACTAGAGTTAGTAGAAAACGACGTGCACTTTTGTTTTTCTTGAAGTGGAAGGAGTACGTGTTCTATTGGCGCCTGTTCCAAAGGTAACTCTCGCTTCACTAGCGGCTCTGATGCCACTTTTACTACCGGGCCTGTGAAATCTAAAGCGTATAGGAACAACATGGCATTTGCGTTGCTTTCGTTACTATGGATTTCACCATTTATCAATTTGCTGGACTGGCTATCATTATGGTCCCAGTACATATAACTTTTCTGTGGGAAGAAGTCGTTTTCGTCGTCAACATCCATCTGATTGGTATTTGACGAAGAAGATTCGACGGAAGCGTTATCCACCGCGGGACACATCGCGACATATAGGTATCTTCTGTCCTTGGATGTAGTTATGTACGTAATGCGGAGAGAGTCCGGTGCGTTTATCGCCAACGTTTTGACGACCACCGGTTCCGCCTTGGAAATCTTTATAAGATCTAAGCTCTTTTTGTTTATCGTTGTCAAGTCAGATGTCGATGCAAAATGGGTCGAACCATTAATAGGAGGGAAATTGGAATCATAGGGAGTTGACGTCGTTGGAGTTGGACCAAAAGGAATACCGATAGGACTCGAGTAAATGCCGTTGGAGGAAGAGGCGGTTAAATTGGTGGTCGGAAAGATACCGTCGTAATGCGGACCAACTACCATATCCGAATCTACATCTTCAATAACTGGCACTTCATACAAAAATTTACCAAGAAAGAGCTCCTGATATAAGCTCTCTTGGCGTCCACCGTTCGAACTGGCGCTGGTTCCTGTCCCAGATAAAGTCTTCTTAGTCTTTGATTCTTTAGAATTGTCTTCCTTGATGGGCTGCGCCGTTGCAGCCTTATGATGAAAGTCATACAGTACTAAATAATGCAACCTCGACGATATGTACCTATCACCCGCTACCTTCATTATATCTAGAGTATCACTGGCAGCACTATTTACACTGTTCATTGCACGAACTAACGATGACGAGCTCGCTAGATCGCTCGAGGCAGCCCACACGTTCTCTAAAGTTCTTAATTGCGAAGGATTGTTAACTGTCACTGTAACCCCGCACACTAAGCACGGTCGAATCTTATGCTCTATCGTCTCGATATTTATGGACGATGAAGAGTTGGTGCTTTTTGCTTCTTCTCTCAGAGTTACTGGAGATCCCACTACTGAAAGCGCTGTAACTTGCACTTTATAGAACGACGATGGCTTGTATTCCGAAAGTGGATCCGAATCTGAGCCTAAATTTGTTAAATACGGAGGTGTTAAATTTCTCGCAGCGCAAAACTGTATCGATTCCTTATTGTTTATTTCTTGATCCAAGGGTGATATATAAAATGATACTTCTCTCTGCAAAATAACAATAAGTATATTATTTTAAAAAATATAAAAAATTATATTACTTTTAATAAAAATAAAAGTCATAACATACATATAAAAATGTCAAGCTTAATTTTTTAAATAACTTGTAAATGTACAGTTTTGGCCAAAGGTATTAAGAATTTTATTAATCATTATTTAACATTTTAGCTCAAAAATTAATTTATGATATTTACTGTAAATTATCTTTTATTTAAAGAACACTTTAAACTTACAATACTGATAATAATAAATAAATAATATTAGTCAAAGAATTCCAGGATTTATTTTTTATTTCTGTATTATAACAATTTTCTTTTTGCTATCATCAAATTTCAATCATGTACTTTTTTCACTTTAAATACAAAAAGTGTACAGAAATTCAGCTATAAAAAAAATAAACCTCTAGATAAATATAAAAAAAAAGTATAAATATTTAATACTCTTGAGCTAAATTGTAGAAAAGATATTTGCAAATTTTGTATAGTATTGATAATGCAAACCCTCGAATAACTTACCTTCAATTGATTCGTTATATTCCAAATATTTACAAAACCACTGGAAGAGGCTGTAGCCGCGAGGCCTGTGACATTAGTAGTACCTATAACGTCCACCGTATCGCCTGCCTCACGAGCGGGAGCTGTTGCAAGAGTCACGGACAATGGAACATTTTGTGTGTATTCACCCTTAACAAACGGACATGCAGGCGAATGCCTCTCATGTTCTGACCACGGCTCATCAGTAGGCTCCCAACATACCAAGCACACGTTACAAGTGAAACACATTGCTCTATCATCTCCTGTAGCATTTGGTTCATGATAGAAACCAGCCTGGGCCATTTGATCAGGTAAGGCCCATCTAAAATATTTATTCTGTTATAATTTTGCCTGATAAGTCAGCAATTACATTTATTTCAAGAAACGAGAATACAGAAATATATAAAAAAAAGTTGTGAAATAAAAGCAACTATGTCATAATCTACTTTCAACAGAAATTGACACTAGTAACAACATAATACGTTACATACTTGTAATTCATATGTGGCCATTTTGGAAAAGTATTTCGACGTGCTGCTTCACTAAACATTAATGCTCTATCAGTGGGACCACCTTCTAATGCAAGACTAGGCAATAGGCCATTTAATCGTTCATTGATCGCGGAGGCAATGGGCAGTGCTGCTATATGCCGATTTTGCCTTTTTAATTCCATTACTAAGCCAGAGCAGACGAGTTTTAAAGATCCATGTGGTAATTCCAAACATATTGTATTCCACTGCAATTAAAATGTTTATTATTTTCAATTTTAGTAAATTTAGCATTGATATATTGATATTAAATCCGTATGCACAATATTCGTATATATTTAGTAAATTGTTTGATCTTTGTTTAATATAATGTAATGAATTATATTTTTAATTAATTTCCATAATCATATTAGCTATCATAAATTTAGAATTTTAAATCTATATATAATCAACTCTATATTGAATCTCCTAAAATAAAACTTACTTAAAATTAATTGAGTAAAAAATACAATTATCTATATTATAAAGATTAAATTATTAAAAAATATATTAACTTTTTATTCTTATACTAAATAGATTAAATAAATAAATATCTAACAAATATACTAAAAAATATGTTTCAACTTTAAAATAATTTATTTACTTTTATATTCTCACTATAATCACCTATAATCTAAAATAACTACAGCAAAAAATGTGTTATACATTTAGTATTTTATGTGCAAAATAATAAACTTACTTTTTGAGCTTTGATACCCTTTTTCTGATTTGCTTGTGCCGTAACAATTTTACTTGACAGTTCTTGCAGCACTTCCAGCAAATGTTCTACACCTGGCAATTCTACGCATTGTAGGCATTGAAGCAATATTGTCGCCTCCGACAATAATAGTTCTAATTTTATAACATCCTCACTTTTAGAAACTGGGATTTGCAAAATTGTATCTAATAGCAGGACCCCATTGTAATCACTACGTATGCCAATCCCTCGTCCATCTGTATACAGCACTTTGTCTATTCCATCTGATAAATAAATTCCTTGCAATTTCCCATTTGGTTTACCTACAATTGCAATTATAAGCATAAACATTATATAATTTCTTATACATTTCACATAATATTTTTCACTTTTATTTTCAATAATACATATTTTAATATAAGAATTAATATATACCTCAATGTAAATTTGTAAAAAACATTAATACAAAAATATAAATTGATTGATTTTATTTTTATTACTGTATAAAACACTATATATTAAATGTTTAAATATTTTTTGCTAATATCACATAATCGTATTAAATTGTTTGAACATTTCATTTACATTTTACTTGATAATATATATTTTATACAATATTAATATCTTGCTATTTTATTAACACATGATCTTGGAAAAATTGTGCAAAGATCATGTAAACATTTTGAGTTTAAAAATATATAGAAACATTCTCTATGTTTTTATTTCTTGAACTTTTACGAAAAAATGTTTCTTTACTGCAATCACATCACAATAAAGATATCCTTCATAAAAAATGTTATCTTTAATGATTGGATCAGGTCAAATGCTAAAGCAATTTGTAAAATTGATGGAATTAGTTCTCAGAAGATAACAAAAAAAACGTTATTAGAATACTGCACAATGCTGACTATCATAAATCCATTTCTTTAAATCACACTGTATTACTTTCACGCATATTAAAAACGCAATTTTCGCGAAACAAAGAAACGAAGACAAAATCCAGGAAGGCGTGAAAAGCATGGCCGGAATGCAACAGTAAGATTATCTTCTTGACTCTGGATTTTGGAGTGGAGACAAAGCTTGTCGTTTTGAGGCAGGTGTTGGAAAATTTCAACGGCAATCAGGTAGTGTCGTCTGATTCCGGGAAAACGTACGCGACCTTGACTCGCGTTATTGCACAGTATTCCGCAAACGTCGGACGGACAGCCGCGACGGCGACAGGGACGACGCTGTCGGAGGGGAGAGGGAGGAAATCTGCCGTTTCCTCGACGCCGGCCCGGCGGAGTGTTACGCGGTGATTGATCACGACGAAGAAGCCGCATACGCTCACCCGACAGAGAACTCCTCTGCAGGATCACGCCGGAGTTGACATCGAACACGTATACTTGTGCGCTGCCAGTGGTGATGAGTAGAACGTTTAGATTGGCGTGATAGATAATACTCTTGCACTCCGTGTCCACGTTCAAGCAACCGTCTTCCTTCAATAGCCACGGGTCATCATCAGCCATTTTGCTTATGCGGATCACGCTTTTCTGAAAAAGTTTTCTCTAACGCTCAGACATCACGAGAAACATGGCGCACTCGTCAACGCCATCTTTGAATGGAACGTCAGCAGATCGCACTTGAATGTAGCCGACTATCGTCGCTTCCATAATCGATCGATCTCCGCGGATTTCGAGTTTCGATTGTCAGAACGATTCACACCGAATGACCGAATCCTTTAAAGTTTAAAGGTATTCACACAACTTGCATAGCTGCATAAAGAAAATTATCCAAATACACCTTTTACGTGCATCTTTATAATAGAAATGCGATTGGATAATTTTCTTGCATATGTTTATGCGGCTATGCAAGTGTGAATATGGAAATATATCTATGGAATATATATATGGAATATATCTTGAAAGGCGGCTTAAGATGCCTTTTATATGAGAGCGTCGAGCGTCAAAGCATATATCGTGACTTGTTAAATAATATTTTACTAACATGCATTAATGCATCAGACATGTATTGATACATACATTGCTGATAAAGCAATCTTGTACATTAGTTGCGTTTGGTTTGGATGCTTTCAGCACTTCTATCCTTATTTTATAGTCTAATGGACGATAATTACGGATCTACAATAGATATGTATTCCATAGTACATGATTTCTGATAGGTTGGAATTTTTATTCTTTATTCTCTCTTCCCCGTTTCTTTCATTGTGTGGAACCTCTAATTGCGTGAGCATCTCTAATCGGAATACCGCCATTATGTAACGTAACAAATATAAATTTTTAGTATTATATGTTAGGAATTTAGGATATATATTAGAACATAACCTCTCTTAATTTACAGAAAATTATTGCTGGAGATTCAGATTCATGCGCAATAATCTGCGCAGATTCAACTGGATTCAACGCTCAAAACGTGCATGTAATGGCACTTCGTTATCATATGTATATGTACAACATTTTAGAAGCACTAATTGTTGCACCTATTAATTATTCAAGTGATTTAAAAGAGAATGCGTGAACATTGCGAACGCGAAGTGTTTTATTTTGAGTTTTTAATTTTAGCCACAGCAAGTGTAGAATTTTAATTTTGTTTTTGTTATATATATTTTTACCAATGCTGTGTTCCTTGGGGGTATTTAAATTTAGCTGTAACTTTGAGCA
The DNA here is from genome assembly GCF_001594065.2 of Cyphomyrmex costatus. NCBI lineage: Eukaryota > Metazoa > Arthropoda > Insecta > Hymenoptera > Formicidae > Cyphomyrmex > Cyphomyrmex costatus. The sequence goes on along the minus strand of NW_017277148.1, from coordinate 145,592 downwards.
CTTGATGGTTATTTTATTAATTTGTCGCCATTACGCGTAATAGAATAATTCATATTTTTATACGCATGAAATATGGTTCTTATAACACTTTTATATTTATGGGTTTATTCTCTTAAGAGACAACGGAAAAACCAGACAATCGAAGAAATCCAAAATCATTGACGATATTTTATGTAGTAAAAGCACGATTCCCTGCAAAAGGAATATTTTGAATCTAGGCAGAGAGAGAAAGTTATTTGATCAGCTGTTAAGAATGAAAATTTTGATAATGGAATCTTCCGATTCCTGCGCATGCACAAGCTAGATTAGCTGCAATTTGCGGGCGCGGCCGGTGACAGATGTGTAGTGTGTGAGTGTGTAATGTATTTTATGTATTTACAGAAATAGTTTGTCATATGGAATATTTGAAATATTCCAGTTTCGAAAAAATAATGATTTATATATTATAAATGAAAATGTTTTTTTATATATTCTAAATTGTTTTGCTTAAAAACTATGTTACTTATCTTAAAATATTATCTAAATAGAACAACTTGTAATTTCATCTTTTATCTAGATAAATTTAAAATAAAATTATTTTCAGCTTATCTAAGATGTTTACAAGTAATTTATTTATAAAGCTTAGTGAGCTCTTTTATCTGATTGGTATATTCCGTAAGATTCTAAAATATAAACCAATTAGATAAAAGAGCTTATTGAGCGGTCAGTGAACGGTTGTCGTTCTGAATGCACCCAATGAATATAAACATGTCAAAAGCTGTAACTTTAATTAATTACACGTCATATTTTGTAAAGTCGTAATCATACTACAGCCCAATTAACATACCATATTGAAGAAACATTTTTTAAATATTTATTTAATGTAAAATATTTGTAAAAATATTATATAAACATTTAAAAAATGTTTCTTCAATATGGTATGCTAATTAGGAGATTGCTAATTAGGGTATATTTACACAACTTGCATAACTGCATAAACATATGCATAAAGAAAATTATGCAATCGTATTTTACGTACGTTCTTATGATAGACATGTGATTGGATTAGTTTTTTTTATGTATTTTATTTATATATTCCTCACTCATTGCATCATGAATAGCTAAAATAGAACCGATAACTGTATAGATAATCGATAACTGTAAGCCCGCAAATACAATAGTAGTAATTTTAAGAAATAGACGAATCGGAGTTAATTATTCTCTTCGCATTTTATTTAAGGCTTAAAACATCTATTGTAGATTCGGACTAACCGATAATCTATACATGCGGTTTACACTTTTACTCCGGATCTACAATAGAGTTTTAAACCTTAAGCCATAAGAAATGGACGAATCATAATCGATTATTCTCCTCGAATTCGACTGTAATTAGTTAATTTCTTAAGGCTTAAAACATCTATTATAGATCCGAGGTTAAGCTAAGTAGTCAAAATTGATAAATATTAAGCATCAATTTTGATCACACGATCTGTTTCGATGCTAAAAATAAGCGTCAACATGAAAAGATACCTTAAGGTACTTTTACATAGGAGTGTCGAACGTCAAAAGTCGTGGCTTGCCATTCGTCACGTTTGATCACGTGACCTGTATTTAGCGAATAATAAGCTTCCAATACCCGACGCTCCTATGTAATAATTACCTTTAAGTTACGGAGCGCAGCCATAATCGCATCTCGTTTTCGCGAAAGGCCCTTCTTCTGAATGCCTCATGCTCCGCGGCAACATATCAGCTGTTCGATGACAGTTTGCCAACCGTAGACGTCGCAGCAGCGCTGCGAAAATAGTGAGCGAGGTTTGTTGTTGTGGGATGTGACAGCAATATGGCTATCTGGTGATTAACAATCGAACGGGGACGGACAAAGGAGCAGCGCAGTTCTTATGATAATAGACGACGCAGCTCTCCTCCGCGACGCATCATTGTTCCGTTGTTTTGTACGAGGCTAGCTAAACGAACGGGACAAGATGCTGGAGCTCGAGGTGGTGCCCGAGAAGTCCCTCGGATGCGAGCAATGGGAATTTATTTTGGGCAAGTGTGACGAAACGCAAGCGCAAACGCTCACGACCGACGAGCGTGCGTTGTTATGATTTGCGCGACACGCAAACCAAGTCTCCTCTACCTCGTCAAAGTTTCACGATCGAATCGAGTTATATGAGACGAGAACAACCGATTACAGTCCGTCGACTTTGTCTCGCGTAACGCACGATTCGTCCTTGTTTCCTTATGCGTCGTTCCACTATTATCTCTGTTATCTAACCGAACGTGAAACTTCGACAAGCGAGAACGAAAATATGAGTGTTTTTTTTCCTTTTTTTTTATTATAACGCCAGCTTATAACGATTTTTTAAATAAATAAATACACAATTCACAAAAATAAACAAATGCTAAATAAAAATCTTGCTGGAAGTAGAAGCAACTTATTCTACATTTATCAATCTTTATTCTCGTTATTATTTATTTCTTCTGTTTGTCAGTCATCTGCCTTGAAAATAATTTTTATTCTTCCAACTTTATTTGGTTCTTATTGTTTAATCATTTTATTATTTGCAATTCATTCTATCTGTGAATAACTAATTTTGTGTAAATTAAATTACATTGACAATTTATTCTACAATTCTACATCTATACTAATTTCTTATTTTTTTTCCTCATTTTTATTCATTTCTTAATTAACTGTTTTAAGAATAAATAGTTTTATTTTTCCAGTCTTATGGATATAAGATAAGTATTATGACTTGTATTATTGATCACTTTTTTCCTTGTTTATTTTATTTGTAAAAATCAATCTTATGTAAATTAGATTATTCTAATAACTTATTTTACGTTTGTATTAATTTATCATTTTTTATTCTCACTTTTATTCATTTCTCAATCATCTGTTTTGAGAATAGTTTCAATTTTTTAAATCTTATTGACTTATATTATCGAACACTTTTCTTATTTGTAATTTATTTTATTTATAAAAACCAATTATATACAAATTAATTTTTTCATTGGTCTCTGTGTAATTAAAAAATGTTTTATCTATTTTATAAATAGATAACTATCTTTTCTAATTTGAAAATTCTCTTATATCTAATATTTATTTTCTGTAGTTATATTATAATAAAATTTTTTATCTTTTCTTTGTTGAATTTTAAATATATAAACAGCAATATATACACATATATATATATATTGCGTGTGTGTGTGTGTGTGTGTGTATCATTGGAGACTAATACATAACACAACTGAATATATCATTTAAATTTTTATTTACAAAATTCTGTTTTATTTTAAATTTGAATGTATATTAGTTCAGCTACAAACAACTTATAGTTTTGTATAAATAAACTTTTATTTGGTATACCAAAGAAAAACGTATATTAATTTATTTTAAGGTCCGAATATTAAGTTTGCTACATTACAGGTATGCACTTTTCTCAGTCAGTATCGATAATACAGTCTCAAGTCGGAGTTATAAGAGGAGTGCAAGTACTTTATAGCGACACTGTACGTATACTTTAACGTCTGTGTTAGTATGAATGTTATATGTACACGCATAATGCATATAGATTAAAACTTTTTGAATGCATAAACAAGTGATACTTCTATTGTATCGTACATCAAATTTAAATAGCATAATCAAATAATAAATACAGCATTATGCATGTTCGCAGAATCCGTTAGATGTAGATCTAGTAATAAATTTACCTCACGATGGCATTCGGCTTATATTTGATCCTGTTGTACAAAGGCTTAAAATAATTGAGATTTATAACATGAAATTAGTAAAATTGAAATATTGTGGCTTGCCATTCAATTCACCGGAAGTGTTACCTTCAATCGAGCAAATAGAACATTCATTTGGTGCGACTCACCCGGGTGTTTATGACAGCGATAAACAGGTATGCAACTCTCTAAAATTTGTGAGCACATATATAAAACCATAGAAAGCTTATCGTTAATTAAAATTTATAAGATACATGTATGATATATAATTTCTATAATGATAAATTGTAGGTGTTCGTATTGAATTTTCGAGGACTGTCGTTTTACTTTCCAATCGATTCAAAATTTCATCCTGGTTATGCCCATGGATTAGGCTCATTACAGTTTCCTAACGGAACTTCTCCTTTAGTTGCAAAAACGGCGATTTACGTTGGAAATATTCTAGCCGGTGGTAGCGGCGAAGAACATGGTTCTAAGACACCGCCACCACCTTTACCACTTGTAATTATATTTGTCGACTTTTGCCATTACTTAAAAAATAAATTAAAATGTTGAACATTTAATGTAACTTTAACATCCATTCTTAAAAAGGTTTGTTACCATAATAACTTGTACTTGGAGAAAGCTGATATCATTCGAGACAAAGCACGTACTCGAGGACTTAGATTACATCTTTTCACGGAGGGTAGTTCTGGAACGAGAGCATTGTTGGAGCCGAAGAAGCGATGTCTGACCAAAGAGGTTGCGCTTTATCAATATATTTTAAGAAATAATATAGTTAAGAAATAATATAGTATTTAAATGTTTAAGAAATTATAAAGTGGAGATCTCAAACATGTGATTTATAATAATTAAATATCTCTGTTTGATCAATTTATTCCATCAAGTACAAAATATGCGAAAAAATTCAACTTATTTTAAGGGGAGAGCCTGGTAACCAGTTCGAAAAAAAACGAAAATATTTTAATCAAAAATATTTAAAAAAAATATTTATAAAGTTACGTAAAATGAATTATGAAGTTTTAAGGAATCTGTCCATTTCTTGCACACAGAAATTTGTAGGAGACCCTTCGCCCGTCGTAGATCTGTTTTTTTATGGCTAAACTCTAATGTACACTATTGGAACTTAAAGCTAAATAGATGTATTTAGCATTTGACGAAAAAAGTTTTAATGCAGTCTATTACAGGAGTATATAGAACAGAAATTATGGTAATATGTATAATTTTTATTTTTCGATACTAAAGATTTTAAACTATTTTTGCATAAATAAAATCAAATTTTTTAGTCGAAATCGTAATTTTTTTAAATACTATTTTTTCGATTTTTAATCTTTTTCTTATTTTCTTGATTCATTGATAAGATAATTTCATATAAAAAATTAAGAAATTTTATATTTTTGCTTTAAGTACGAAAGGCATAATAACTTCCATCAACTCACAACTTCAAGAGGCCGTATCAATATTTATTTATAGGCTCTATAAAATTAATTATGTTTAACAAAAAATGTTTTTTCTCTATATTTGAAAATATATATAATAAAACATAAAGAATCTTTAAAAAGATCCATTGCATTGCTTCTTAAAACCAAAAAATTGGCAAAATTAACTTCTTTTTCGTGATACACGAGGCTCTCCTCTAACATATAAAGTAAAGAAAAAGCAATTTTTAATTTTTTGTTTCTGATGTTATAATTTAATACGATTTTAGGTATTGTTCGGTGATACATGCGAGGACGTTTTAAGTGCGCTTGGTGCACCGTCTAGAGTATTCTACAAAGCCGAGGATAAGATGCGTATCCATAGTCCACACGCGCACAAACGAGACAAGACAAGGCGGTCAGACTTTTTCTATAATTATTTTACTTTAGGTCTGGTAAGTACATTCTTTCATCTGGTGATACGATACGAGCTTATTTTTACAGTTGAATCGGAACAGTACAAATTATTAACGATAAATTATTAACACTAAAGATATTACTTATTATTAATATATCTAAAATTATTAATATTATTAATATATCTAAAAGAGATAATCAATATAAATACACTTTGTCTTCTTTTCTTTAAATTATCTATAAAAAAAGTTCTAGATGTTATGATTATAAACATATAGGTATCCCCGGATTTTCCATACAAACTTTAATGTATTTTCTATGAGTTGAAATAAAATACGAAACGCCAACTCGTGATATTCTTCACAATCTCAGCTTCTCTGAGTTTGAATTATTGATTTATTATTAAATTTTAATATATGTCTTCCAACATATTATTAAGATCTAATAGGATGCTATAGGCATCAAAAAGTGGTTAAATTGATTCTCAATTTAACTAAAGTGATATTACTGCGGTAGTGAATATGTATGCGTCAATGCTGAAAATCCATCAGCGTCGCGGGGGGACTACATACGCAGTATATAAATTTCACACAATATAGTAAACATTAACATCTTGTTTTCAAGACTCGATTAGGCTTTACACATTACACTTTCCTCGATTTTTAAATCATACGAGTCAATTATTATTATCTTTCATTATATAAAAAAAAATATTATATAAATATAGGTCCTAAAATGTTTTATTAAAAAGTAAAATGAAAATTCACAATGTATAAGAAATAATTTTACCTAAGTTTGCGTTTCAGAGTATCGTTCCTCCATTTCAATACAAGTTTGACAATGATATTTTGAAATTTGAATTTATCGTTTTTTTGCGAGGGTAGAGAAACTCTTTAATAAATTCAAAATTACATCGCTATCATATCAATATCAGATTATATGTTAAGGTTGAAATTAAAGTCCTTGAGTATCTATTGCCAAAAACAGAATTTGAAAAAGTTAAGTCGTTTTTGAGAAAACGTCTTGCAGACGTGTAGTTGAATGGACGGACAGCCGGACCAACATTGAAATTATAAAATAATTTGCTACACCATACTATTTAATAAATAGATCTAACCAAATAATTAGCAGATAGATCAGTACAATGCTTCTACATGAAATTGTAGGCCACGTCATTCTTGAATAAGTTCTTTATCTATTGATTCCATTTTTCACACTTATTACTTATACTGGTGTGATTCTTTGCAGGATATCTTATTCAATGCTAAAACCCAATGTATAAAAAAGTTTGTACTTCACACGAATTATCCAGGACATTATAACTTTAATATGTACCACCGTTGTGAGTTTTCTTTGACTCTGCCCCCTGAAAATAATTCCACGGAATCGGGAAAGTTGATTGACGTTTCCCCATCTCCTGTTACAGTAGGATCTTTAATAGTTACTCACGTATTTAATGTATGATGTGTTAACGATACTAATGAATCTTAATTTTATCTCATAGATCACTGCCTATACAAAATGGGATAGAGTGAGCGAGCAATTGAAAGCAAGTGTGCGACCAGTAGTTCTGAATCGTGCATCTTCGACAAATACAACCAACCCATTTGGCTGTACGTTTTGTTACGGCATACGGGACGCGATTGTAGAAGTTATGGCGAATCAACATATCGCAAGTGTAACTTTATATAGAACTGCGTGACGTTGATAATTCATACTATGTAAAGCATTACGTAGCATGATTCATGACGAACAGTTGAGGACAAGAAATTACTTTTAACTAACTTTACGAGATTTTAAGTTTACCGATTAAAAACAACGGGATGTGACGATATCGAAGTGTAAAGCACTCTATCGGGAAGCTTTTTTAATATATAACCAATTATTTTAGAATACAGGGATGATAAATAAGTGTTACGTAAAGTGTGAATATTAAGACAACTAAACGATGACCGTATAAGATATATATAAAATTCAGGTGCAAAAAATACGTGGAAAGTAAACAATATATCATCGTGAGGATTTACGTGATTACATACATATACTTATATTACTTATTTCTCTTAAAGCCTTGTCTCGCAGCTATGGATACTTGGATCAATTTCAAGTTGAGTTTATCTTAACAAAATTTTAGTAATTATCTTTTTTTTTATAACGTCTTAATTAATCTTTACGCAATGTTATAACTAGCTAGGATGATATACTGCAATCATTGTAACGCAACAAAACGCTGTTGTATTCTTAAGAATACTATCTTCTTTTCTACATGTAGAATTACAAAAAAGGCATAATTACCATATTGTATAAGTTAACATATCTGTACAAATAGTAGTAAGTTTATTAATTATAAGAAATATGCGAAAAAAAAATTATGATATTAAATTTTAGTAGGCTCTTTTGACAAGATATTGATCGGTATTCATAGTTCGCTCTTATCACAAGATTGTCTTGAATATCTTGAGGCATTAATACAATTCTGTGATTGATTTTGACATCTTAAGACTGTATTTAAGATAATCTTAAATATATAAAAAACTGCTATAAATACCGGTCAATTATAGTGGCTTTTTGTATACAATAAATAAACGTACAAACCACTATATAGTGACCATTAGTAGTAAAGATTAAATATAAGAATAAGATGGTAATTGTGCAACTTTAGGGCCCGATTTTTCATTATCTGGTTAACTTATGGTTAAGCTTAACGTAATGTTTCACCCAATGAGCTTTATCCATGACATCACCATAGATGAAGCCCATAAAACATCAGGTTAAGCTTAACCACAAGTTAACCAGATAATGAAAAATCGGGCCTAGGGGACCCAGCTCCGATGACTTAGACATATGTTGTCAAGGTCATGATCCTGAGTAACCTTCCGCAGGTTTTACTTGGCGGTCAGCCTTTGTTAAAAAATTATTAACAAAAAAGTTCTGATTAAATAAATTTCCTGCTTTAATATACACTTAAATAAACGTTTATAAAGTGTGTGTGTAGAGGCAGTAAGTCCCCCCTCTGCGGGGGGCTTCACTACTGTAAAAAATAACCTAACCCAACCCATTTGTTGGTGCGAGGTAGCTCTCGTTTCGCGTGGAAGGTTAAAACCCACGTGCAACAGTACAGGCATGTGACTTTCCATGCGAAAACACTTCCATGATTGTACTGTTGTACGTGGGTTTCGACTTTTTACGCGAAGCGAGAGCTACCTCACACCAACAAATGGGATGGGTTGGGTTATTTTTAACAGTAGTGTAGCCCCCCGCAGGGGGGGGGGCTCCACTACTATAAAAAATAACCCTGTGAGGTAGCTCTCGTTTCGCGTAGAAAGTCGAAACCGTGTAAAAGTTGTACGTCCCTTTGCAGGAGGAGGGGGGGGGGGATGAGAGTCGCTTCGCGTAGAAAGTTAACGTTTGTAAGTAGGAAGAGGTATAGAAAATAGCACTTAATATCGTGCATGTAGTAGGAATACGGTCTTTCTGAAACTTTTTTTTGCTAATTTTTTAACGAGGGTTGACCGCTAAGTAAAATCTGTTGGAGGTCACTCAGGGTCATGATCTGACAACATATGTCAAGATCAAGATCATCGAAGTCCCCCTAAAGTGCACAATTATCAATAAAATTAGAATTCTTATATTTAATTAAAAATAATATTTTATTTAGTTTTAACGATATTAAAATTAAATACTTTTCATTTTAATCCTTTATATTTTCATGTCTTATTATATTTGTTAAGAAAACGTTGGCTCTGTATCACTCGAAGAATCTGTAGCTGGAAGAAAGGCGATATTACTTTAAGACGTTAAATTTTATCTTATTAAGAAACTGATATATATTGTCAATATATATGATATATGTATTATTATATCACGAAAACATAAAAGTACTAGTAATTTCGTCTAACAATAATATCTAGTTACTTTTATTTGGAACATCGTAGCATCTAATTTAAATTTTCTCATTTTTTTGCCATAATTATAAAGTTAATAACAGTTAATAAGGCAGACATATATTGTCTATAATGAAAATTATTAATATCCGCAAAAAGTATTTTAACTCGATAATTATGAAAAGTAGAAAAAAAAACGACGAAAAATACTATAAATTTTTATATAGGAGATATAATCTTTTTAATCAATTATAAGGACTGTTATTAATAATCTTGACATATAATATTATAATATTATATTATTAAATATATATTGATAATATTATAATATTACATTGTTATATATAATATATATTATAATATAATTATAATAATAACATTCATAATTATTATTTAATATTATAATATTATATTATTGTAAGATATATCCTTTAGATGAAGTAAAAAAGTAAGTCGACTCTCAATTTTCGTATAATAGTAAATTTTTTAACATGGGCGTGAAGAAAAACTGTATGAAATTGACGGAAAAAACCAAAATTATGTATATCCTAATTATCATGTTCTCATTATAAGATTATGGATTCTCACCCAGCACAAATGTCGTCTGAGTGACGAGAAAATTAGAAGTTACAACATTGTGTAACATAATAAACATATTTGTTGTATCCACGTGGGTTTATTAATTTTCCTCTAAAATTTGTTATTAATAATAAAAATATAACTTTATGTGTTACAAAATTCGCGATCTAAAATATTAAAAAGTTCTCAAAAAATTAAGTAAAGTTATTTATAAATTTTTATTTTAAACAGTAATTTTTTAAATAATAAGGGTTGAAAATATGATCAATTACAGATTATATTGAAATGTCTGCTTGTCTATTTCTAATACAACATCAATAACATTCACAGATGACACATTAACTCATCTATAAGTTTAACGAGAGCATTAAAATGCGCTCATTAAAACTATCGTACATGCGGCTCGTGGATAAGTTTAAATAAGGCTTATGGATAGTCAACCATGTAATAATGTCCAACTTTTACCAAATTTAGTCTTCATCAAATTACTATGTTTGATGAGAATAAAAAAACGTGTGTTGGTTCTTTCAAAATCGTTGTTCTAGTTAGGAATAATTAGTACTGAAGAAAACTCGAACCGAGAATCGAAACGTATATACAGAGTGTCTCACTACCGCATTTTTTTAAATAACGTATTTTTGAGATAATTTTATGAGAATCTTAATATAAAAATGTCAAGGCTATAATAGTATTTAACACTAAACGTATCATGACCCAGTCAAATGACCGGTTGTAAACTTTTGATTAGAAAATTCGCATGAAATGTTATCGCTTTTTCACATTTGACTTCATGACTTTTTCTATTAAATATATACAATTAATTTTATATTATTTATTTATATTTTTATTTGTTAAATCTGATAAACACGTGTAGCCTAGCGTTATTTATCGCGACATGTCATTTGACCGGTTATAGTATTATACAAGTAGGTATATATTAAATATCTCGGTACGTTTAGTGTTAAATTAATCGCAATTAAATTTCGTTGATCTCAGAGCTGACATTTCGCGCGCTCAGGCATGACAATATGACAAGTGGTGAATGTACCACGAGGGTTCCCTTAAGATGCGATATTTTTCAGAAAATTATTTGAAAAAGATTTGTACATTTTTAGTTACACACACATGTGCATAATTAATAGATATGCATAATTAATATCGAAATAGTATATTGTAAAATATCAATTCAATAACAAGATACCTATTACGATACGTATCAGCTGTCAAAATAAATTCGTAATTATATGTTCATTTGTTTCGTATGGTAAACATTTGTCATATCATCATGCCTGAGTGCGCGAAATGTTAGTTCTATGATTAGCGAAATTTCATTGCGATTAATTTAAAAACTAATATAACCTCGACATATTTTTATTAAAATTCTTATCATAAAATTATCTCAAAAATATGTCTTTAAAAAAAATGCGGTAATATGAGACACATATGTATACCCGTATACATGTAATTTGTGTAATAAAAACGAATTAATTTACATTTGAGTTCATATTGGCATTTTCTAATTTAAATTTTAGTTTATTATAATTTTTTTTTATTATATCTATAATATATATAAATTATTATGCGTGATAATTATAATTACTATAATTATTATATATATGTATATATATAATTATATAATATTAGGAGTATAAATAAGTTTCCGCCGTTTTTTCATCAAAAATTGGGCATTTATTGTGAAAGAACGGTTCCTATGTTTTATTCAAAGTATTGTCCATCGCTATAGCCACTACTTTTTCTCGAAAAAAACAAAAAAACGTCGAAACTACGTTCTTTGTCTTCGACGTCAAATTCACCGTTCTTAAACTTTTGGAACCACTCACGGCAACTTCTCTGTCTCTCACTTAAGGCAGCCTCACCATATATACTTCTACAAGCAATCGATGCGCCTCAGTTTTTTTTTACAAAACTAGATTTTATATTTCAACAGAGCACACATAAACGCGTATGACGTATTTTGTATTTAGAATCAAAAAATTAAAAGTTTTATATATTACAAATACAAGATACAATTGTGTGTCTTATATCATAAATACTGTTTTTTAAATAAAAGTTTTCAAATATATGTCCAACCATGACTATAACATAATATATATTCATTATATTCAGTTGTATTACATATAATTTTATATTTGCTGGGACGTGAATTATTTTGGACATTCATAGTAGTAATAGCATATGGTGCATTATCATTATCATATAATACCAGGGTTGGATAAGTTAATATTTTTTTAAAACTAAAATAAATTAAAGTTAATGGCTTATAAAACTAATAAAATTAAGTTAAGATTGAATTAACTTCAATTTTAGAAAAGTTAATTTTGAAAAAATTATTTTTAAAATTATTATTTAACTTTTTTATATATAAAAATAAAATTATTTTAAATAATAATTACAATAATATACATAGATTGTTAGGTAAAATTTAATTTTTTATTTACATATAAATTATATGATATAACAATCACAAAATATTGATAATATTACAATATCACATGTAAAAATTAATAATAAATTATTATTAAATTAAAAGTAATTATTAAATTTTCATCATCTAATTTTTCAATTAAAAAAATTAAAAAAATTAAAAAAATTAAAAAAATTTTTCAATTAAAAAAATATATAAGCGCGTATATATCACAAAAATCAAACGATTTTAATAAATAATTTAAAAAATATTAAAAACAGAATACTTATTTAAAATACTTCAAAGAAAGAATATCATATTATAAAAAATTTTTACCAAGAGAGATAAAAGAATTTCAATTTAAAAAAAATTAATAAATTAAAGTTTAAAAATAACTAAATTATAAGTTAAAAATTAATGCATTTAAAATTAACACTAAGTTAAATTAAAAATTTTTAACTTTTCAACTTGTTTTATAATTTTTAACGTTTTAATTATTCATTACCTAACATAATAATATACATATATATGCTACGAGCTACGTTATACCGTCTCGTACGCGCCACGTGCTGTACGCGGCCTTGTATCCTTGTATGTATATTGTTGTTTGTTGAACTGGTTGAACTGCATAATGCATATACGGTTACGGTCAAGTGATCTAACTTTATTTACATTTCGTGAATTTATTATACGTTACTGTAACTTATTTGTTATAAGCGTTATGATTTGTAAAAATAATTCTGATACTTTATATTTGTATCGTATATTTATCGTTTGTACACACACACACACACACACACGCCAATCAAAATACATCCTATCCTATCCTATGACGAATCCTATGGCGAAATAACCAATAACTTTCTGTTACGCAATCGTGTGGCATTTACGCATGTCTGTCTCGGTCGAGTCAAACGATAGGTTATATATGAGAGCTGAGTGGGAATTGTATAAAAATGATTTTTATTTTAAAGTGAATCATTTAAAGATAAGATGACAGTGAGCGAAGAAATGGAGAAAGGAACGAACGTGCGAGATGTCTTCGTTACTTCACTTATCGTAAGTAAATCACTGCATAGGTTACGTTTTGCATTGACACATATATATGTCAATCGCACACGTGCGGCGTCATGCATTTTATAATTCCTAAATAATCTTATTTTGAGTGACTTTGACATAAATATTATTGTCGAGATATCGTGATTGTAAAATGAGGACAATTAACTAGATCTATTTATACGATTATCTCTACTTTAGATTTTTATTGATATTTGATAAGATAAACTACAATTGATTTCTTTTTTCATTTAAATTTTATATTAAACAGTCATTTTGTACGATTGAATGAATGTTAATAAAGTATTAAAAAGGGGAAAATATGAAATTATACTTATACAAACTATATATATATATATATATATATATACACATATATTTATTTATTAGGTGTAAAAATATTAGTTCAGTCCGTTTTTTGTGTTCAAAAATGCATGCATTTATTTCAAAACAAAATGAATGAACAGATTAATTGAAGTAATCCATTGCTGACTACTGCTTTTTCCCATCTCTCAGGCAATTTTTAAATTCCATCTCGAAAAAATGACTCGCGTCTTTGTAGACGATCATCTTTTGGAAAACGGATCGAACTAATTTGTAAATTCTGAAAAAGAGAATAAGAGTTAGCGCTGCAATATTATAATCAATATTGCACATGCATAATGTGCATTAATTACAATTCTAACTAATTGTTGGTTTTTTTATCATCTATAATCCTTTAAAAAGATAGGGGCATAGATTTTCAAGTAGCAAAAAACATGTGTCACAACTACCATGACCAAGTGATGTATTATAGAATGATGTTTATAAGATCGAAAAAAAATTTAAATGCAGTCAATAAAGTTCGAAAGATATATAAAATAAATGAATAGTAAAATAAGATAATCAGTAAAGTAAAGATAATAGTAAAAATATATTAAATTAATTTAAAAAGATTTTTAACGTAATTTATTGGCTCATTACCCTGTTTCTCTATATTAGTTGTTAAAATAATAGTAAATAATAGTAAAATGTTGTCAAGGTAGAATTTAAAGTTAAATTGATTTTGATTATATCAATCAATTTGAATTGTAAAATTGTGGAGCAATTAAATTCCAATGATATTTGCTGCGTTTATCAGAAAAAACAGCTTTGCAACTGTTGTAAAAATTTTTAATATAATTCAAATAAATCCACACATTTAGATCTGACGAAGAACTAAGGACAAAATCAATCGTAAAGAATTATTTACAATTAGTTGCAAAACTGCTTTTTCTACTGAATATAGCCACTGATCTTGACATATATGTTGTCAGTCATGACCTTGATTTCACATTAACTTATTTTTATATGCAAGAATATACATTGTGCAATTGTTTAAAAAATCAGAATAATTAATTTGGATTGTTAATAATTTTTTAATAAACAATGAATAGAACCTTCTGAAAGTTACTTAGGATCATAATCTTAACAATATATATGTATATTAATTGCTCTTCTTTCGTATGATTGGCCCTTATTTTTTTCACATTTTCCAGAATTATTTAATTATCTATTATTTATATATAATTATATTTATATAGGCAGGAGGGGCTGCGGGAACATTCGTAGACATCGCATTGTTTCCACTGGACACACTGAAGACACGACTACAAAGTGCACAAGGATTTTTAAAGACTGGAGGCTTCACAGGTCTTTATAAAGGCATCGGTCCAGTCGTAGTTGGCTCAGCACCAACAGGTATAATTCTGTAGATATGTAACACACTCAGGATTCAGGAATAATTAATTTATGGATTATATACATTCGTACATTAACACATTTTATATTCTAGCCGCGCTATTTTTTCTAACATATGAAGAAATCAAGACTATAGTGAAACCTAGAATTTCTATAAATTATTATACTCCACTTCACATGGGAGCAGCCGCGATATCAGAAATGGTAAGACTTTGATAATTATTATCTTGGTTGTGACACAAATGAATTGCTCAGACTAATAATATTCAATTTATATTAAATAATTAAGCTTATAAAATTTTGATTCTGAAATTAAAAAAACTTTAGATATGTCAAATTGATGTATAAAGCAATATTTTTTAATTTATTATTTTTCTCTTAATTTTCTTTCATAGCTATAGTTCTTTAATTTCAGAGTCAAAGTGTTCTTTAAACTAAATTATTTATAGATTATTGTTATTATGTTATTAATTTAACTAATTTATTTCATAAAAGAATAATTTTTAGCCGTATATTAAAAAAAGAGCTCGCTATTATATGTTTGAACGAAAATACATTTACACATATAGCAGATCCATTTATGAAAAATGTCTTTCTTTATATTTTCACGTTTTTTTTTATAAATGTTTATTTCTTTATTAAGGAATTTCCTAGTTGAAAAAATCGAAAATTTTTTTGTATGTAAAAAAGACGTTCAAATACAGTAAAAACGAATGTAGATAAATATGTATATAAAATAACATTAAAACAGTGTATTGGGAAAAACGTTTTTAAGAAATGGATATGCTAATTATATGTCTAAACATTTATCTACAAGTTAACATTTTTCTGAAAATAAATATACCCAGATAAACGTTTCACGTTTATTTTTTACATTTTTTTTTACTTACATGTCTTCGGAATAAAATTTTCGAAATAAAATGGATTAAACAACTAATATAAAAAGATAAGGGCAATGAGCCAATAATTTTGTTAAAATCTTTTAAATTAATCTAACATATATTGCGAAGAATATCACGTAATTATGGCGTTTCGTCCCAACTTCCACTACTGAACTCATCAGTAAGGCATTGTAGTGGAAGCCTACCTTAGACGCCTGTTTAAGTTATTAAATCGAGATTCTATATATACAGATATACGCGTATCAAAGCACTTGCGAGAATTTTTGTGAATATCTATAGATCTCTGATGGCGGGTCGATGTAGTAATATTCTTCGCAATATTTATTATAATTAAATAAAATGGATTAAAATTAGAGGCCTAGTATTAATTGTTATTTTATATACAAAGGTGGCATGTTTGTTACGAGTTCCAGTGGAAGTTATGAAACAGAGGAGACAGGCATTAGTACATGATAAAAAATCATTTGATCTCAAATTACTATATCGTGGGTATTGGAGCACGGTATTACGAGACATGCCATTTAGCATTATACAATTTCCGTTATGGGAATATTTTAAAAGATCTTATAGATCCTATATTGAAAGAGAAATATATCCTGTGGAAAGTGCAATTTGTGGTGCAATTGCAGGTTTTTATACTTTATAATTACGTGCTCCAAATAAGAATAAGAAAATAAATTATAGTTTTACATATAAATACTGTTTCTATCCATTTTTTTCACACCTACATGTGTATATTTTATAATTTTAGGAGGTGTCTCTGCAGCTGCTACTACCCCATTAGACGTTGTAAAAACGAGAATAATGCTATCTAATAGAACATTGCTTTCGTCAGAATTAAAGATACTAAATATACTTCATGGAGTATATCTAGAAAAAGGCTTTCATGGGTAAATGTCTTCCTCATTTCTTCTTTTTCTCTCCCTATAAAGTCTACAATTTCAAAGAATTTTATTTTAAATATCAGATTATTTGCTGGTTTTGGACCAAGAGTAATGTGGATCACATTAGGAGGCTTTATTTTCTTTGGAGTTTACGAAGAAACAAAAGTACTTGCACATCTAATATTTCCAATGCTGAAATAAAAATATAATTGTACAATTGTAAATAAATAATGTACTCATAAGTTATCAAATTTAATATTTTCTGCAACATGTATAAAAATTATTTTATTTATTATACAAATCTTCCTGATAACAATATATAAATTATTTATATGAATATCATTTTCATGGGTATAAAATATTTTAACCTATATATATATATAAAATTATTACTAGTTACAAAAAATTATTCTTTTTTTTTATTATATATTATACAAAATTTCTCTTAGACATTTGTTTCCTAGAAATAAACTTGAACAATTCAATCAAAAGTTATGATATTAATATAGCAAATTTTGATTCATAGTACTTATAATAATTTTATATCATAATACTTATTATCAATTATACATATTTCTCTTATTCTCCAATGAAGAAAAAAGATACATATAAGAAATTTTTGTTCGCCTTTTTTAAAAGAGTGTGATGTGCTATATATTATAACACAAAATATACTGCAGGATATATAGTTTCAGTCTTTGTATTCACAGTTTGGATTTTAAACTGATCATTAACTTTTCCAATTTCATTGCTTTCTGCATATTTCCACTAATGTTTAATTTGCCTGTCATGAACGCAGAAACTGGTTTTAGTTTGCCTATCGACAAAAAGCAAGTTTATACGTTAATGCAATAATAACATTAAAAGTTAAAACACAGGTATATATTATGTTATTGTCGAGACACTTACCATATCTCTTAATACGTGATATAATAATATAATAAATATCGGAATAAATAATAATAATGATATCGGAGAAAGTTATTAGATCTACACGTACCGGAAAACATAAGAAAGAAATTTTCTGAATCCATTGTAAGAGTTGCATCTGCTGGCTGACTCGGTTCTCCTTTACCGGTAGCGCCCTTTCCATTTTTCAAATCGAGGAACCATACACCAGATTCTTTCCCTAAACATAAATATATATATATATATATATGTGACACACACACACACACACACACACACACATATAGAGAGAGAGATATTTATTCCCTTACATATTATTTTTTAACAAGAAGAAGGAAGCCAATAACGGTCAAAGCTGGATCACAATGCTTATTATAAATATGTGTGAATTTTATATACTGCGTATGTAGTCCCCCCATATAAATCGCGACGCTGACAGTCTTCAGCCTTGACATTAAAATCTAAAGATGATGAATTTAAATACAAAATTAAAATTCCATATTTAAATTTATCATCTTTAGATTGTAATATATCATTTAAAACACTATTAAGATCCATGATGCTATGAGCATAAAAAAATTGTTTAGCAATTGAATTCGTGATGTTACTGCGGTAGTAAGTGCATGCGTCAAGGCTGAAGACTCAGCGTCGCGATTTATATGGGGGGACTACGTTTATCATTGTACGGTCTTAAAAAGATTTTAATATTATTTCTCCTTTTCTTCTATAAACAAAAAAAAATCACCTTTTACATTGAATTGATATATGGCACCAGTTTTGTTAACCAGTTCGCTACTCAAATTTGCATTGATTGTATTAAATAAATGTGCCAATCGTCCATTTTCTTCTTTATTAATACTATTAGAGTCGTTAGTATATGCACCATCCAGAAAGAAGTCCAGCATTAAATTGTCCTTATTTGCTAAATAAAAAATTACAAATGTTTATTATTACTAAAGAATTATTTAACAACTGATGATTTTAAGCATATTTTTGATTACAGATTTTATATTTAAAAAACAATAATTAAAACGAGGTGAAGGACAATGAGAGTCAATTCGTAAGTAAACAAGAAAGCGATTATAACATTAAAATTACAATATGAATTTTTAAGCGGCTAAGTATTTTATTGTATTCTTTTTCTTTAAAAATTCATATCAATATACGAATTGACTCTCATTGTCCTTCACCTCGTTTTAATTATTATTTTCATATAAAGAGTCCTTCAACTTTAATTTTATTTGTTTTAAAAAACAAGTTTAACAATAATCAAATTTTAAAAGTTAACGGAATATCATCACACAATTCACTTATTTATAATTGCTATAAATTTTACAATGTATATATTAATATAATTAATGTTTTTACTTATTTATAAAATATATAAATAGAATCCAATATTACCTGGATTACACGCATAGTCTGTAAAATCAGTAATGCCCTCGTTCTTTAATATTTCTTCGTCAATTAGAAATTGACCAGTAATGGATTTGCTATCTTTACAAAGTAATGCGTAAACAGCATCGGCTACAATATCAGGTTTTCGAGAAACATTACTCGAGTCTGAGCTTAATAACATGTTCATTGCAGCAGTATATACAGCTAAAAATATATAATTTATTTAAAATAAATTTTGCATAATTATTTACTGTCCAATACATGAATAATAGTGATAATACTAAATGCAATCATAAATTATTCTCAGAGAGAAAGAGGTAAACAAAATTTTTATTTTATTTAGCATCACGTTATATATTTTCTATGTTTAAAATATTACTAGTCTGTGCGTGCGTGCGTGCGCGTGTGTGTGTGTGCGTGTGCACGCGCGCGTGTATACATATATATATATATCGCTCATTGTAATATTTTTTTATCACAAACGCAATTATTTATTTATTAATTCTAATTTTCTTATTTTCTTAATTAAACATTGTAAAATAAAATATGTACCTGTCTTAGGCCAAACAGCGTTAACCGCTATATTATCAGGCTTAAATTCTTCTGCCATTCCAAGAACACACATAGACATTCCATATTTAGCCATAGTGTATGCGACATGATTTTGAAACCAAATCGGTTTCATGTTTAATGGCGGGCTTATATTAACTATGTGTGGATTCGTGCTTTTTTTTAGATATGGTATACACACTTTCGATCTATAACAATTTTACTTCTTGGTAATTTGCAGCGCGAACTTGAGAATATATAATAATATTAAACAGCTTTTTTAATCGACTGTTATAGATTATGATATAGATATTAATTTAACACTAATTTAAATAATAAACATAAAAAATTTGCATGTAGTGTAAGAAAAACAACCTACACGAGAAAAGTTCCTCTGGTATTAATATTATTCATTAGATCGTATCTCTTCATTTCGGTTGCAAGAGTGCCTGTTAAAGAAATAGCGCTTGCATTATTCACAACAATGTCTATTCCACCGAACTTGGCAACAGCATTCTCTACTGCATCAATCACCTGCTTCTCATCGCGTACATCCACAATACAAGGTAAAGCTTTACCACCGGCTGCTTCAACTGAAAAATATATTTTCTACATAAATTTTTAAGTTAGAATAGCTTTTCAGTGATGGATTTAATCAACTTAGCCGGATGTAATAGTCTGAAAATTAACTTCATTAAATTTTACGTGTTTAATCGTATTAAATTAAAAAAGATTAAATTAAAATAATAAGTAATAATAAGGCTCTATAAGAATAAATCTAAATAATCAAAGGGCTAAAAGTCAGTTAAGTATAAAGAAAGAACGTTTAATAAACAAAGATGAAAATAAAAATAATTACAAACACAAACGTTTCGACGTTTATTTGGTCATCTCAATGTTGAAATAAATTACTTCATAATATTATAAAAAAGTTGCAAACCTATAAAATATATCAAAAATTCTCTGTTTTCCATTAATGAAATCCATTAATATGTCATGTAAAATATTATTTGATTGTTTGTTTATTAAACGTTCTTTATTTATACATAACCAGCTCTTAGCCCTTCACACAACTGAGAGATTATTTAGATTCATTAAATTAAATAAAAAAAAAAGAAATGTACCAGGCTAATATATTGCCTATAAAATCCTATTTTTATTTGTGTTAGATATCAACATTAAAATTAACAATTTTATTAGTTATAATGCTATTTAACATAAATATAAAAATAATTTTAGATAGTCAATTTTTTTAATTTATACGCAATTAGTTATTAAATTAAATATAAATAAAAAAGAGATTTATACTAGGCTAACATGCATCATCTATAAAATGAATATTCTATTTTTGTAATAATTTCAATAGTTTTAATATTGATATTTAACACAAATGTAAAAATAATTTTCAAGATATTAAATTTTTTAGTAAAAATCAGAATATCTTTTCATCCATAAACCAATACCTATAAATGTATGTATCGTTGTCAGATTGTACCATAAACCCAAATCTGTTGAAAAATTAAGCGATAATTACTTTCAGTAGCCGCTGTATAAATGGTACCCGGCAACTTTGGATGTGGTTCGGCAGTTTTTGCAGCAATAACAACATTTGCACCATCTTTTGCTGCTTTCAAAGCTATACTCTTCCCAATACCTCTCGAAGCTCCAGTTATAAAAATAGTGCGACCGGCCAACTTCCTGTCAAATATTGGTAATAATTAGTACAACCTTGTTCAACAACACAAAATTTACAATAGCATTACTGTTTACCTGGATGTATTATTAAATACTATATATCATATAACAAAATATACATCGTTTATGAGACATATTAATAATATACTGCAATAACTCATTACATCTAAGTTTTAAAATATAAAATAATAATTTAATGTATGTATTGTATAAGATATTAGGTCTACAACTCAATTCTCGGTTTTTTACAAAGTTTCGATGTAAAGTTATAAAAGAAATAAATTAAATTAATGTGTTCAAAATAGTCCCCTTCACTTTTCACACATTTTCGCCATCTTTCCAGGCAACTGTCGGATTTCGCTTTGGAAAAAAGATAGTTGTTTTGAGTTGATGAATTCTGTGATGCTTCTTTCGATTTTTTTGAGAGACTGGGAATGAACCAAATGTTAGAGAATCCGGAAAAGATGGTCCGAAGAATACGCCATGTGAGGGAGAATTTTCCAGCCCAAATTGAAGATAACTTCTATCATTGATTTTGCCATGTACAGCCATGTATTGACTTGCAGCAAAATCACTTTCCTTCTTCCAGCGTCAGTAAACGGTCTTTTTACTTCAAGAGTGTCACTTACTCGAATCAGTTGACGTTGATAACACTCAGCAGTAACCGTTTTTCCAGGTTGGAACAGCTCCATAAACAACGTAAACAATGTCCTTCTGATCCTACCAAATATACAGCAATATTTTTTTGCTGATGTTTGGTTTTGCAATTGATGGTTGACCTGGATGAATCCAAGATTTTTGTCTCTTCGAATAACCATACAAAATCCATTTTTCATCACAAGTCAATATTTTGCATAGAAAGTCATTTTTTAAACCTTGACAACAGCTATATTGTGATGTCTCTCCTTGTTTTCAGACATTAGCACATGTGGAACCCAACCCAACGACCCTCCTTTCATATCCTACCAAGTTTCCACAAACGTTTCGAAATAGCTTATTGACTTAAGCCCGATCTACAATTGTGTAAACATAGTTGTAAGTGATTGTAATGATAAGAATTGACTAATCACAGTTAAATACGAGGAGAATATTCGACTGTGATTGGTCAATTCTTACAACTACAACCACTTACAACTATGTTTACGCAATTGTAGATCAGACTTTACCGCAAGTGCATTTGTAAACTCTGATTGCATTTGACAAGAATTTTCGTCCAAAAGCTGCTCCAGTTCCTCATCCTCCACTTTCTTCGATTGGTCTCGTTCTTCATCTTTTCCGAATTGAAATTGCCATCGTAAAGTCTTAGGAACCACTTTTTACATGTACTGTATGACACAGAATTTTTGCTTAAAGCCGAGCAAATCATTTCTTAAGCTTCCACGGCATCTTTTTTCAGCTGGAACGCGAAAAGGAGGCAGTGCCTCAAATGTTGTTTTTTGAACGACATAATTTTCACTACTATATTTTTAAATTAGATTCGTAGCACCAACACTTAATTATATCTTATTTTAAAGCTTAAGGACGACACTTCAAAACGACTGTATGGTAAGAAAAATTCAAATTTGAATAAGTGCTGTAGTCGATTAAATATAGAGGTCGAGAATTAAGTTGTAGATCTAATAAATATACCAGTTAGTGGATATGAATCAATTATTAGTGTTTTATTAAGTAATAAAACATTTCAAATATTAAGCTTTTAATATATAATTCTAAATAAATTCATTACTAAATTTTTATAAACAAATTGATTTAGGGTCATATATATTATTAAAAACATAATATTTAAATACAAACTCGGAGAGAAAATATTTAAAACTAATAATTTAAATTTTTCTATCACTTTGTTCAATAAATTGGGTCATATGCACTGATTGTCCACAACTAATATATTTATTACATCAATCACAAATCTTGTTTTTTAATAAATTTTTGTTTTCGATATATACGATAAATTTATCAATAATGTTTCTAAAATTAAGTACAAAATTAATAATGTAATTAACATTTTAATCCATACAACTTTGATATGAGCAGTACAACTGACAGATTAAAAACATTTTTACAGTTATCATTATGTGTGTTTACATAAATCATGAAAATGAGTCCACACTCCACGTAGCAATCTAATAATGAAATGGACTTACGTAAATTGAATACTATTGTAAAATGTCGAGGACGAAAATTTGCTGAATCATATAGGAACTATATTGAATTCGAAACTATAAAACATTACTTACCCTGTATTAATCATTTTTCGTCCTTTTGCAATATGCTAGCGTATAGAATATCCTCGTTGATACGTGGCCAATGATTAAAAACTGAATCGCTGGTCAGTCAATGTCAGTTATAAATTGAGAACCCAGTTGCTAGAGACGTATATCACAATTGTTGTAGCTGTTTCGAACTACGGTTTCCACTCGACAGGTTCAAAGTACATCACATATCTTTAAAAAAACGCTTCCAACGCATCAACAATTAACAGTCATTTGCAGTCATTCCGCAGAACGAGTGTCTCGACATTTTCTGTAAGAAACATATATACATATATATAGTAAAATTCTGATACGACATCTATACCAATTATGAAAATGAAAATGCTCACAAAATGACATGTCGGTAAATTCACGTATGATTATATCATATTATTATTTATCTATGCTCGGTAAACTAGTGATTACGATTTAATGTAGAATAAAAAATTGAATTCACTCTTTTATTAAAGAAATTAATTCTATATATTCCGTTGAAAGAATCAAAATTAAAAGGAAAAGAAAATGAATGTTTTAAATTAACTTTAATACGATAAACTAATGTGATTATTTATATGATTATCTTATCTAACAAATCAGAAGATTCGCGCGACTCTTCAACCTTTATACTTTTATATAGAAAATATAAAAATTTTATACTTTTATTTTAAAAAATTAATAACTCATCTGTTTCAAAAAAATTAAAGTTAATAAAAAGGAAGAAAATTAATAAAACATTTTAATTAATTAATTTGATGTGATAAGATTATTAATTTTGTATTATATAATATAATTATACTTACAAATGTACTATAGAAAAAATTAAGCTCAATTATTATACATATAATTTACCAGCAAATTAAATTTAATAAAAAAAAGTAAAGAAAATTTACATAGTCTAATTTTTTTTTCTTTCTACAGATTTGAAATATACAAAATTACACAAATAGTTCACATACAGTTGCTTGAATATCTATAACTTTTTCACTGAAAGCTCTAACAGCTAGTGTCTCAACAAATAAATTACAAGATGAACTATAAATTAAAACTGTCTTTCATAAAATTCATTTTATAAAAAGCATACATTTCTTTATATTGCAGAGTATATTATCATATACATGTATTATCAGGATAATTATCTAAGGATCAATTTGTTAGAAAAGTAACGAGTGTTATTAGTTCTTACGTAACACATTCTGTATCGCATTTTTTGCTTTTTGGACACCAAGGCGAAACTCGCCAAATTCTGGACGAATTCTCATCCCGCGGTAATAATACACCAAACTCATTTCGAAATCGCCAAGATGATAGAGAGCTTCCGCCTTGCAGTATACCGCCTTGGACTTGCTAGAATCCTTAGGATTTAATCGTAAAGCCGCTTCAGCGTCGTCGAGGGCCTTTTGTGGATCACCCAGTAAAAGATGACATTTGCTCCGTGCTATCAAAGCGTTCTTGTCATTCGGATTTAACTCCAGTGCCTGCCAGAATAAATTCTTATATAATGTCTTCATTAAAAAGCTTTGAAAAAATTAGTAAGACACTAAGTTATTATTTTTATGCGGTAATTAAACATTTTAAATTCCTTTTCATATATATATTTTTAAATATATTTCAATTATAAATCTTTTTTTATTTTATTATTTTTAATCTCTTTTTGAAATGTTGTATAAATGTCCTGACAAAATTCAAATAAAAATATAAAATTTTATTTTATTATACTATGTCACATAAATATTTCTTTTGTATTAAATACAAATTATATGAACATATTTGTAATATTATTACCTATAAAAGATTATATTTCAATAATCTTTTTACCAGTACAATACTTTAACTACTGACAATTAGAAATATTTGTGGCTTAATGATAGATGTGGACAAATTGATAGATATTTAAATACGTTTGTAAACCTGAAACTTCTTTATGTGTGTCCAAGTATATTTAATCTTTTCTTTTATATTAATTAGCTCAGAGAAAATTTTTTCTTAGAATTTTTCATAATTTTTACATAAATTTCAATTTTTAAGAATTAATGAATAATATATGTTATAATTTTTTTAAAACATTTTTTAAATTTTTTTATATGAAAAATTCTAAGGAAAGATGTATTAAATTTCTTCAGTACATTTCTGAAACGTGTTTCAATAATTCACGTAAAAATTCTGAGAAACTATAAGATGTCAAATTATGTAGACGCCAATTTTTAAAATTAACATATCAATATATGTATATTATAGATTATATTCCCATTAAGAACAATATTTCTCTCGAAATCGATAATCCCCCAATTATTAGTTCGTTTCAATCATATAAATCGTTACGATCGATTTAGATATTCGCTTTATCACAGAGGGTCACGTTTATTTCATGCGCGCCATGCACAACCATGCACGGAAGACATAAATCACTCTCATCGGTCGATTGTCTGCAAAGAATTAACGAGACCGTATATACGAGTATATAACGAGGCAAACAAGTAGAAACCTTATTAATGCAATTAATAGCGACATTAACGTCGCCAAAGCGCATTTCGCGCAAACCAAGTGTCAGCAATGCTCCGGGCTCAGTTTCCTCCGGAATTTGCAGGCTCTTGCTGCGATCTTGGCGTTGCTTTATCTTCAGAGACTGCTTTATGTCTGTGGTACCCATGTTCACAGCAGCTGCGCGATCCTTATCGGTGTACACCTCTTCCTGCCGACGACCTTCGCCGTCACGCTGGCGTCACTTTCTCTTCGACTTCTGTATTCTCATCTCTGACTCGATAGCGGTGTCGGGCCTTTGCTTTTCCTTATTCCTATCGCTACCCTTCTTCCCTTTGTCGTGAGCGTGACGAGCGTTGCCACCGCTCAATGCTGCTGGATGTTTACTCGAATGAACTTCTTTACACGGTTCTTCAAACTCTTCGGGGTCCTGCTTCGAATCGGAGCAGACTTCCACACGCACGTAGCTTTGTAGCAGGTCATGGTGGTGCAAGCCAGGATTCAGGATGTCCATAACGTGATGCTCCATCGCGCTCGCAGACATTGCGTTCTCAACGACAGCTTGCGGTACATCGCTCATCTTCACTCGTTGATTGTAACAATATTATATCCGGTTATATTACAATAATAAATGTACAATAAGAATTTACAATAATCTACTTTGCAATACTCTTGATTTCTTCTTCATATGTTTTTACATTGCACGTAACAGCAGAAATCGAGGAGTTCTCGCATAGGAAACGCGAATGGATGATCCTCGCCTACGTGACAAAATACGTGTGGCTGCCGACACCTCAAAATAGGTGGCTCGTTTCCTTAGAAACGAGTAACAACACCAGCATAAGTCAAATATGCTAATTCTACCTCTTAAAGGTTTAGAAACTTAAAAAAGAACAAGAACGCTCTGTATATTTGAATATATATATACAACATTCTTGAGATTCAGTTTAGAAAGACTATTTTACATATATCAGTATATAAATTCACGCGAAATTATATAATAAGCAACTAATTGTAAGATCCAAGCTAGACTGTTACAGGCTTCATATTCGTATTATATATAGTTATTCTTGAGATTGCTAAAGTTTGATAACGTATTTTTTTTCATTTATACTTATCTGGCTGTGTTCCAAAATTCACAACCAGCCTAAAAATGTATAGCTGACGTTACGGTGACACTAGATTTTTAGCATTTTAATTAGAACACAGATGAAGAGATATTTTTTTTTTTTTAGAAAATGCATTTTCTTTAAGCATTTCTCAGTCTACCGCCATAAAGAAGTCTTTCGCAATACATCTATAAAAAAAATTCATAAAGATTTTAACCCATAAGATAGATTCTATTACAGTTCTAAATTATTCCAGTGCGCGCAATTTTAATTACTGCATCATATTGTTAAGTTCCAATAATATTATAGTAATATTGCAACGTTCTAATAATATCGCAGTAACATTACAGCAATATTGCATTATTAATAATATTGCTGAAATAATTGTGAAAGATTCGTCTAACCCGTATTCATAGAACACAGTTTTATCAATAAATACACGCTTTTATTTTTGAAATTATAATACATATGTAACGTGAACTATACCTATATATGCTAAATAAGTGTCAATATCGTTATAAATGTGTTTGAAATACAAGCATCTGTTTTGTATAATTGTGTGGAATATTGTCATATATGATACACAAGAATATCAAGTGTAACATTTTGTATAATGATAGCTGAATATAACTGCGCATCCACGAGAATATTACACCTCTGTGATTCTTACGTCATGGATATTATATGTATATGTACCTATGTTGCTTCGTCTATTATTTATTTTGAAGAAATTATTCCGCAAGTTGCTTCATTGACATCTTATATATAAATTCAATATAAAAAAAACCGCAATAATTTATATATAATATATTTTTTTCGCTTTATTTCGCTAATATTGTTGTAAAACAATATTCAACTAACTTATATAGATAATATAAAAAACTTAATAATAACATTATCTATTTTTCGTTACATGTATCTTTTCAAAATTCTTGTTTCGTCTTTGTTCTTCAATTTTGATATATTGTATAAGAGAGTTATTATAATAATTAAAATTCGTCAAAAGATTTCTATATATTTCTATTTGTAGATTTTTTCTCCTTTTTTCATATTCCCCAAAGTACAAAAAATATATCAAACATTTTACTTAAAAATATATCAGTTTACATCTAATTATATATGTATAAAAATAATCTTATTCTCTTCAATACAATATTATCTTTTATTGATACCTCTTAGGTATCTATATATAATATATATTATTTAACAATTAAACATTTTATCTAAATTATAAATTTTTATATAATACAGTAATATATTTTGATAATAATCTTTTAGTACTTAATTTAGTTTATATAATCAACTTTTCTTAATAATAAATTAAAAACTTACTTGATTGTACAAAAATATGGCCTTATTGTAACTTCCATTTTTCACGTGAATAGATGCTTCATTTACTAAAAGCGCGTTTCGTATAATAAAAGAATCTCGTCTTACTTGTACTGCTGACTGTCCTTTTGAGTGATGAACCATATCGTCTCTTTACCTAAAACATCTGTTTTATTAAAGTTTAGAAAGTATTCAATCAATAAATATTAATATAATAAATAATATTAATATTTAAACAACATCGTTCAAAGTAAAACAAAATTGCTTTCTTAATATATCGTTTTGAAGAATTAAAATATGAAGCGTTTAACGTTCGTTTTTGTTATAAACATTGAACATTTTGATATTGAAAATCACGAATTCAAAAATTTTAAATTTAATTAAAAATTTACGAAACTAAAAATATACGAACAGAAATATAGTTTTTCAGTTTTAATTAACATTTTAACAAGAAACACATATAGACAATAGATGTGAAAAAATATACTCACTGTGATGTCACTTATACATAGTTGAGAATTACGAAGAGATATTCAATTTGATCAATAATAATTATTCAATTTTTTTTCGCTGTTAATTATATATATACCATATATATAAAATTTAATGCAGACCAGACTTCAAACATCGGTAAACCGCTACAAAATGCACAAGAGCTATCGTTCTAATCGAGTATAGTTGCCTCTAGCGTCTTAAATTCTTAACTTACAACAAAACTTTTCTATCCATACTTTTTGCGGTGTCTCCCTACCCGCAATATTAAGAAATAATCGATAAGGAAGCCAGAGAAAGGGATAATAAGGAGGATAACTACACGAGAATTCTTATTCTTTACTCACTACCACACGCTGCATCTCTGATTACTAACGGAAAAACCATTAAATGGCTCGCATGCTTCCGTGAATGTTTCCTATCAATCCATTGTTATCGTTCCTGCTTGATTATTTGTGTCATTTAGCGGAGGAAACGCACGCGATCTGCATATAATATTAACCGATTATCGTTCTATCGCAATAACTCTGCGAAAATAAATCTTGGACAATCATATACCTAAATAAATTTTGTAATAACTCTTTAGATTTATCTTGTATATAACTTAATTGTAATATCTAATGTATGGAAAATTATATGCTAAGAAGATACCAACAAAACTTTTTGTAAATATATAAAATCTCGTTTTCTAAGTCACATAATAAAAATTTTATTGAACCCGAATAGTTATTTTTACAATAAAACGTATAAAAATTTTAATTATAATAAAACGTATTTATAAATACATTGTATTTTAGTTTTGATATTAATTTGTTATAGTAATCTTCTGTCCTTTGCTTTCTAAATTATAGAAAGTTAATTCAATTTTATAAGCAAATATTATATTATTACACTTCTCGAAATCTAATATAAAAATTATAAAAAACTGTCATATTAAAAATTATTATAAATAAGCAGTAATGCATGACTTTCTTGTTACAAGGAATGTTCCAATATACATGATATGTATATACTTTTCAAAATATGAAAAGTTTAGCTAATAGATAAACAGATTTTATAATTATTCATCGCGTGCTGTGCACAGACACGCAAAGCAACGAAATTCCGAAGAAAGAAAATACATGCTTAAAATGATTAACATTTTAAATCCAGAGTACTCCATCTCTATCATGCAATAACCTTACAGCAATAAGATCATCAATAAATTAATAACTAATCGAATTTGGTTCTTATTCCTGTCTTCTAAAAATTTACTTCTATCTCCAATTAGCTTTTTTCTTTCGACTAATGATCTTTTGTGTTATGTGATATATATGAAATTTGCAACACTTGGATACAAATTAGGGAATATTAGGAATTAGGGAAAAACTTTCATAATTTGTTTGCTTTCTAAAATTTATTGAAGAAAAAAATTATGCAAATTTTCTATGCAAAATTATTTAATATTACGAAAAATAATTACATGTTTCTTAAAAAAGATTCATTTAGAGAAATTAACGATATATACTTGATAGATAATTGAGATTTTTTTTTACTTTACATGTAAAAGGATGCAGATGAGAATGATAAAACGTAACATATTTTAATGCTTACAATCTTCAGCTATTAATAAATATTTATAAATATTGTAGAACACAATCTTATGTCAATATACATCACATTTTCATTCATATTATCTCATACTAGATTATCACGTCAGATTCAATTGTAACAAGTAATAGGCTCTCCTTGTAAAGTGGTACATCTAGGTGCTGCCACAAGATCAGTTCTCATTCTTCGAAATAATAAAACATGTGGCTCTGAAAAAATTTTTTAGATTGTATTGTGATAAATAATGCTAATTTTTTTTTTATAATTCATGCACACACATATTTTCCTAAATAATTTTCATTTATCAAGTTATACCTGGTCCATGCATCATATAATGAACCCATCCAGGACTCTGTTGGACTCCTAAATTTCTCCATTCAGTTTCTGTCATGAGATGAGTCTTTGGAACATGCCTAGCTATATCACCTGGTAGTATCACATGCCTGTACATAATTTTCAATTGAAATTACATAACTTAATTTACATTAAACACTTAATGATATTAACTTCAATTCAACAGTATTATATTTTTGAAAACTTAAAATAGTTTAAAGTCTTCTATATATTTTTAATTATATATACAAGAAAATCTTTTTTTTAATTGAAATCTCTGAAAAAAGAATTTCTTTTACTTAAATTTCTATATTCATATCTAATTTTACAAAAAATTAATACAATTTCAAAGAAATTAAATTGCCAAGAATGATTGTCATAAAATAAAATTTTGCATAAATAATATAATGCGACTGAAATTATAAAAAAAAATATAACTACAATAAAAGTTGATATTTAAATAATAGTAACAATTATTTTTACGACTCATTACTCAGACAACATACATGTCTAAAAACAAAACATAAATAAGACATTCTAAAGACGCTTAAAAGATATCTTTGACAAATCTTATGTTTTGATTTTGGTTTTGTTGCTGAGTACTTATTATATAGATGTATGTATACATTAAATTCACACACACGCACACACACACACACACACATATACACACACATACACAATAAAAATTCTTACCTGTATTCATATCTATCATCATTGTACTTTTCAGAATATTGAATCTGGTCTACTGGCATTCTAATTGAAATTAAAATAAGTAAAACAACAAAAATTAAACAATTTTAAAAAAACAAAAGAAATATATAAGCTAACTAATCGTAAAGTCTTTTTTAAGAAAAGAACAGTCTTTATATATATATATATATATATATATGTAATTGTTTTGTAATAAAAATCTTGTTAACTAATCATAAAAGAAATTCTATTGTTCTCTAATAATTTAATTAATATAATTTATAAGCTACTTACAATTAATATAAAAATAAGACAGTTGTTGATAAATGCAAATATAATATAATTTTTATGATTAAGTTTTATAACAATATTACTAATTCTAATGGAAGGTTTTCATATAATTAAAAAAACAAGAAATATATTATGTAATAAAAGATTGTGAGATTGTAAAATAAAATTGCATTTGTATAATTTCTTTATATGAAAAAATGGATCAATAATATCATTACATAAAAAATTCTAATATATAATTACCATAATATAAAAATCACATTTTCAATCAACATTACAATTACATTCGCGCGCACTTTTATCCAGTCGGTACAATAGATTTTCTAACCTTCAAAAACTTTATTTGAAAGATCTTGCCCAAAAATATCGCAAATAATAGCAAGATTCACGATTTTAACGACAAGGAGAAACAATTTCAATATATTTTTATTAATTACTTACATACTGTGCAACGTATTCTATTTATTTCTCAATTTAATATTTAACCACGCAACATACCTGTTGCACTCAAAGATGGGATGACATATATTTTGATATATTTTGGAACGCACATATATTTGAAACATAGAATACGAATATTTAGATACGATTTATTGCGAATTTTATGAACAATAAAAATGCATCCACTTTGAAGTTTCTCAAGAATTTTTTTTACACTCAGCATCTTCGTTTTCTTTTTCTTAAACATTAAAATAAATTATGGATTTTAAACAAAAGGATTAATTTATTTATTAATATTGAAAATATGTAAACTGATTTGCTCTCAATTACATCAGTGTTACGTTGGTTTTTTCAATAGGAGACACTTATATAAGGCCGGAATTAGACTACGCATTAAAAATTGAGATTTAAGATATATCCACACAAAGGATGTGGTCATTGCAGCTACGAATGCTTCAAAGCACTTGCCTGACCAATCGGAAAAAAGAATTTTATTAACTGGCCAATCAAAAAATGCTTCAAAGCATTTGTAGCGGCAACTCGACTGCACCCAACTTGCATAACCGCATAAACGTATGCATAATGAAAATTATCCAATCACATTTTACGTGCATCCCTATAAGGAAAATGCGATTGGATAATTATCTTTATGCATGCGTTTACTCAGCTATGCAAGTTGTGTGGATATAGCTTAAAGGCCGCAGCACAGATTCTTGCATAACGCATAATTCATAGTGCATAAGAGAATCAACCAATCAGAGTCCTTCATTTCCTCTCACTTCACGGAAGAGAAGCATTTTGATTGGTTGATTCTCTTATGCGTCATTCATTATGCGTCATGCAAGAGTGTGTGCTGCGGCCTTTCATTCATAGCCAAGCGTAACAATTCTAACCTATATTTAGGTTAAAGTTAAACATACGCGTTGACGTAGTTGATTTCATAATTTTAATATGACACAATAGTGCTGTGACTGTAATTATAAATTTTCATAATACTGTCAAGCAATTTACGAACGGACGATGGGTGTTCCAGCATTTTTTCGTTGGCTAAGCCGCAAATATCCCTCCGTAATTGTGGAGTGTATTGAGCAAAAGGTAGGTTAGATTTCTAATAAGTTTTCCTCCGTTTTACATGTTTGTCATTTTACATTTTATCCACGTTTACATCTCGTTTCATGAGATATGATTCTTGAGACAAATCGCGTAAATTTTTTGATTATGTGCCTTTGTTTTATTTTAATTGAGCTCAAGAATTAATTTTGAAACTTTCTAGATGGTTGTTTTTAGATGGTAAAATCCTTTGCTTTGATTCATAAAATTTAATACGTAGGAAATCAAAGTTTTTTTAGTAATTTTTGTGTACATTTAAATTACTTTTGCATTTTTAATGTTAAAATCTAAATGAGTGTAATATTAGACTTTTATTATTTCAAATCTTAAATTATCAATCTCAAATCATTTCAATAATATTCTAAATGTAATGTATTCTATAAAAAAGAGTAAAATTTTGATACTTTATATTTATAGTCAGTGTCTGCAGACGGGGTATGCATTCCTGTGAATTCGGCAGAGCCAAATCCAAATGGGGTAGAATTTGATAATTTGTATCTTGACATGAACGGTATAATACACCCTTGTACGCATCCTGAGGATAAGTAAGTATAAACAAAATACAAATGATTTATTGTTTTGATAAATTGCTTATGTAATCTTGTTCTTATATAAATATAGACCAGCTCCCAAGGATGAAGATGAGATGATGGAAGCTATTTTCGAGTGTATTGACAGATTGTTTCGCATTGTTAGACCAAGGAAATTACTTTATATGGCAATTGATGGTGTTGTAAGTATTTTTGCATATTAAATATAAGAAAAAGATAACCGATAGGATTATAATGTGTAATGTTTTGTTGTACAGGCACCAAGAGCAAAAATGAATCAACAAAGATCTCGACGATTTCGTGCAGCAAAAGAATCAACAGAAAAGATTAATGAAATAGAGAGGATACGTTCTGAATTAAGCCTCAAAGGAGCATCCTTGCCTCCTGAAAAACCAAAAGAAGAGCATTTTGATAGTAATTGTATTACTCCGGTTTGTAACCACAAATTATAATAATACAATATATTATATAATAACGAATAGAATATAGAATATTTATGAAAATACTTAAATTATTAATTTTGTTTATATTATTATTATTAAAAAAGTATCCATTTAATAAAAAATAGAATATATTTAAGATCTGAAACATATTTATACTTTTTAACAAATAAAATGACTTTTTATTAATAATTATTAATTTTGAAAATATACATTGGTGACTATAAAGTTATGTACTGTATTCATCAAAAGTTTTGTATTTCAGGGCACACCATTTATGGCAAGATTATCGTCATGTTTACATTATTACATTCATGATCGCTTGAATAATGATCCAGGCTGGAGAAATATTAAAGTAATATTAAGCGATGCTAATGTTCCAGGTGAAGGAGAACATAAAATAATGGATTTTATACGGCGACAAAGAGGTAAGTGTTTGTGTATTTTATTTTATATGTATAAATTATAGAATTTCACTAGAAATAACAAATTTTTTATTTTTTTTTAATGCGTTGTAGCGCAACCCGATCATGATCCTAATACGCAACATGTTTTATGTGGAGCGGATGCTGATTTAATTATGTTAGGTCTCGCTACACACGAACCTAATTTTACTATTATTCGTGAAGAATTTAAGCCAAATAAGCCAAAACCGTGCGATATATGTGGTCAGTTAGGGCATGAAATGCGTGAGTGTACAGGCGCGGAACCAAACCAAAAGCCAGAGGAGAACACATACGGATCTGAATGCCAGTTCATATTTGTGCGATTAAATGTTCTCAGAGAATATTTAGAAAGAGAATTGCATATGCCAAATCTACCATTCAAATATGATTTTGAGCGAGCTGTTGATGATTGGGTGTTTATGTGTTTCTTCGTAGGAAACGATTTTTTGCCTCATCTTCCTTCTCTGGAGATTAGAGAAGGCGCAATTGACAGACTTGTTGCTTTATATAAAAGAGCAGTATATAAAACTGGAGTATGTAATATTTTTTACAAAATAAGATTAAAAAATTAGTAATTAAAAAATTATGCTCTTATTCTGATTAAAAAATTATACTTTTTTATAATATACTTTGTATTGTTTAAAGAATTAAGTATAATTTGTACATATTTTATTATTATATTGTATACAATTATCTATATTAAATTTTTTTTTTAATTATTTCTGACTCATTAAAAAAGTTATTAATTAGATATTTTTGCATCTTTTTCTACTTGTGTATATTTATACATTTATAATTATTTAATTCGTCTTTAAATTCTGTATATTTATGAAAACGTCTATTAGATGTTAATATTATTGCTAGAGTAAATATTCGCAATAATTGTTTGCAGACAGTAATTTTTTAAATTATTTACAGGGTTTTTTGACAGATAGCGGTGACGTTAATTTAGATCGTGTACAATTGATAATGTCAGAGCTCGGAGATGCAGAAGATGAAATTTTTAAGAAGAGGCAACAAAATGAATTGGCTTTTAAACAACGTGAAAAAGACAAAAAGAAGAGAAACGAAATCATTAGTAGTTTTAAACCAACGTGGATTCCTGCAGGCCAATTTGCACCGACTGTAAGATTTTCTTTTTATTACACATTTTATATTTATGAGAAATTAAACTGATATGAATTTTATTTTGATTAATTAAAATTTTTCTATCTAAAATTTTGAAAATTAATAGCTCATCAAATGTTGCTAAGAAAAGATTTATTAAACATTTGTAGTTTCGTGAGTATGAATACAATTTTGAAGGTATATTTATAATTTTTTTATAGGCCCTTGGACAAACGGTAAAACCTATAGAGAATGCACGTTATGAAGCTTATAAAATGCGTGTGCAGGGTAGAAATTATAATACAAATGCCGCCGATAATACAAACACTAGCGTCTTGGAAAGCATGCTAAAGCCTGAGGTATTTAATTTTGTTTCTTTTAGCAATAAATATTACATATTCTTAAATACCCCTAGTTATTTTTTAATATGTATATGTAATATTTTTTCTTTATCTTAAGTTTTTAATTTTGTTACTAGAATACGGGCAACAAAGGACAGAAACGTAAAATTGATGAAATCTCATCGAATAACTCAGATGATGACCAAGCGCATGACGAGGTGCGACTTTGGGAAGACGGTTTTAAAGATCGATACTATGAATCTAAATTTGACGTATCTTCCGATAATCTCGCATTTAGGTAATAAAGAGTGAAGATAGAATAATTTTTATAAATGTTTTTATAAACGTTTTTAAATTTTATAAAAATATAAAAAAAATTTTTTTTATATCTTGCAAAATAAAGTAGAATTTATTTTGCAAAAGATGTATCCACGTGATCTCATATTAATGCTGGTCCTACTTGTTTGATTGTAGAAATAATGTCGCTTTACAATACGTACGAGGTTTATGTTGGGTTTTGCGATATTATTATCAAGGTTGTGCATCATGGCGATGGTATTTCCCATATCACTATGCGCCATTTGCAAGTGACTTTATTAATATTGGTGGTCTTTCTACAGAATTTGAAAAGGGTACTGTACCAGTAAGTGTTATATATTCTTTGTAAATTACAAGCATTTTTTTTTTATAAATATGTAATTAATGTTTTTTTTTTTATAGTTTCGTCCATTAGAGCAATTGATGGGCGTATTTCCTGCTGCTAGTAGAAAACATGTACCTGAACCATGGGCGAAATTAATGACGAATCCAGTATGTATACTTTTATCATGATTAAAAAAATGAAAGTAAAATGATATTAATCATTTTAAACAATGAAATTAAAATAATTTGATAAAATATTGTTACTGGGGGCTTTGGTTTGCTTATCGGAAATAAATAATTTAGATAAAAGAGCTTTATCTGTTTCTTCGATAAGTTTGAAGTGTTATAATGAGTATATACATTATCCCAATAAAATCTAGTTAAAATTATTGATTTCTTTGTATATATTTAGTACTTTTTTTCAAATAATATATTAGAAATAAATACAATTATTTTATAAATAAAAAGGAGAAAAAAGTGAATAAATATGATTAAATATGAATAAAATAAAATACTAAAGAATAATTATTATATATACATAATTGAATTAGAAGTTAGTAAATTACTTTTTAATAAATTACTATTTTTGTTATACAATGTTATTTATATTTTTTTTATCTATAACTTATTTATTTACAGAAATCTCAGATCATTGACTTTTACCCAGAAGATTTTAAAATTGATTTGAACGGAAAGAAATTTGCTTGGCAAGGCGTTGCTTTGCTTCCGTTTGTTGATGAAAAAAGATTATTTAAGGCTTTGGCGCCATACTACGATAGTTTAACAGAAGCAGAAAGTAAGTAATACAAACGTTTTTTTTAAAGACCTATTTCATGTAAATTTGTTTAATATTTGTATAATTATCGACCCACAAATGACACCGACGCATAGTTTGTTTGAACTCTGAAACTGATTCTACACACAATGAGTCGGAAATCTTAAGTTTTAACTAATCTTTACTTAAATAATTTTTCGCATCTATGAGTTCAGTCGTTTAATTTGATTAATAGGAAAAAGGAATAAAGTCGAATTTAGCTAGTCTTAAGAAAATTGTCGGTAATTTTAGTTGTACAAGTTAGCTGTTGGTCAATTTCATCCATTTTTACGTTAAAACTTAGGATTACCGATTACCGACTCATTGTAGAATCAGCATAAAAATTATAAATATACATAAAGTAGATAAATTAGACACGAAGATTCATCTTGACCGAATATGGCTTTTTCTATTCATTTTTAATAACGTCTCGCTGATGACAAACTAGCGTGAACTAAATTCTTGCGCCTCCTTGAAGTAGACTACAAATTCGAATTTTGAAAGTTCACGGCATTAAAGCCAGTACATTCATAGTCGGTTCTTGTCTCTGTCTTCTTATGTTTAAGAACTGTTATAAATAAGTAGTTTTAGTTAGTTTTTTAAAATATCATGGACCAATTACACAATCGTATTAGCATCTTAAAATAAGAACAGATTGTTAATATACACAATATACTGGCATAAGAAAGTGAAAATTTGAATTGTATCATTCTTTGCGTTTCTTTAATAACTTCAGCTAACTTCAGCGAGACTCAAGATCTGTTCGCATTGCTTGAAATTTTTTAAATGAGAGATAGATATATATTTACACGTTGAAAAAACGTTTTTTTTACGTTGAGAAAGAGATTCCGAGTGCAAAAAGTGGAAGCAACGCGAACAGACTTTTATCGAGATGCGAATGCGTTTCAATGCGTTTCCTGCCTAATTTTCTTACTTTTCTCAGAAAAAGAGTTGTACTTATATTTGAATATTTTTAAATTAACATGCGGAATGATATAATTGTAAATTACATATATATATAGATGCATATTTAGTATTACATTCATTTCATGTTGCATTTCCATTTTCAGAAAAGAGAAACGTTCGTGGTGACGACAGGCTGTATGTCGGAATAGAGAATAGTGGTTACCACTTTATAAAAGGTCTATACACGAATCACATAGGATTCGATAAGGAGGTCGAGATAAGCATAGACGGGATGCGAGGTACTGTGTACCTATCGGAAGACTGTGTGAGTGACGGTGGCACGTTGCCTTCACCCGTGAGAGGTTTACCCGTTAGGAACAACAAAGTATACTGGTTCGTATACATTCGTTACGCAATCTTCTTAAAACAAACTAATCTGAGGTTCTGTAATTCTTAACAAATCATTATCGTTATATTGTCATTGCACAGTTTTTTTATAATATATAATACCTGTGCAATAATAACATAACGATATCAACATCCTTGATTGTCAAGAGTTGCAGAATCCCAGTAGATATATTGATTATTAATCTAGTATATCTATTATTAATCGTTGACAATCAAAGATAGAAGAAAGTCTAGATGTATCTTTTTCTTGACTTACAGTATCAAGTTTAAGGATCCTAAGTACAGTAACAACTACATTTTCCTTGCTCGCAAACTAAAAGGAGCTCAAGAACCACCGCGCGTCTTGAAGCCGCAAGACTTTGACGCTATGAATCATAAAAACGGAGCCCAATGGGTACCACAAATTGGTTTCACCCGATCTACACAATCAGCTTCGTTAGGACAGGCAGGACATAGAATGCTTGAGTAAGTATTAATTCTTATGATCAATCATTTGTTGTTTAACTTTATTTATAAATATATTTCTTGCTGTTATCTAGAATTTGCATTTCCTTTTACTTTTTTTATTTCGAACAGAAGATGTATAAGAAATTTTTATAATAAAAATGTTTGATGTTGACAGTGGAAAATAATTTGCGATTGCATAAATTGTAATAAAAGTATCTAATAATAACACAAATTTAAGAAAATTTTAAACTATATATTTAATTTAAATCTCAGATAAATTTATGACTCTTCTCAAGTTTATTTTTGCGTAGAATAATATTTAATATATACATAAAATTTTTTATATTAAAGAAATAATTTCTTGTTTGCAATAGAATATTCTATTATATCATATTATTATGCAAATGTGCAGACATTAAATAAGACAAAATGTTTTCTTACAGTCATCATGTGAATCGTAATAACAGACAGTCAGCTACGTATGCGAATATTCCTCCGCCGACGAATTTGTATATGCAACTTCATGGTAAGTCACATCATTTTTATACACATGTCTCTCGCGCTAGAAACTACCTAATACGTTTATCAGAGATGTAGAATTATGATGTTAAAGACGCAAAAAGTAATGAAAGTAAGAAACTTTAAACGATTTTTTATCAAGGAAATTACACTAATATCAGTCTCTGATTTTATTGAAATTAGAGCAACATTATATGAGAAAAGTTTATATTGAATAATTAAGACCAGAAATTGGACAGTTTGTATGAATAAATAAATTAAATGTGAGAAGGAAATTGACGTTTCTCATATTTAGTTAAATTAAAACTCATATTAATAT
The DNA here is from genome assembly GCF_001594065.2 of Cyphomyrmex costatus. NCBI lineage: Eukaryota > Metazoa > Arthropoda > Insecta > Hymenoptera > Formicidae > Cyphomyrmex > Cyphomyrmex costatus. The sequence continues at coordinate 104,991 of NW_017277148.1, read as the reverse complement.
TAAAATTCTGAAATATGAATGAAATTGTAAAAATTAATGAACGAGTATTCTACTGTATTATTCTACTATATTAGAAGTGATTATGAAACGATTCTTTTTTTATCGTTACTTTCATCGTTAATGCCCTTCTTCCTTTAAAATAATTAAAGCGGTTCAGCGTCAATTATTTTTTTCGTGCTTATTGCACCTAAATTTCTAACTTTTGATGTAGCTAGGTGATGCACGAGACGTGTTTACGCTGAGATCGAAACGCCAAGCAAGGAAGGGATTGAATTGAAGGGTCGGGAAGGGCTCGCGTTGCGAACCCTAACGAAAGAGCGTTTCATAATCAGTCAGTCAGTGAGTCAATCGTTTTCTAACTGGGACCAGTTTCTCCTACTACTTGTTTTACCCCTTGTTCTTCTGACAATACTGAGATTAGAAGAGTCGAATAAAAGCGCTTGCACGCGACTTCTTCAGGTTTGATGGCATTGGGAGGAAATTTTCTTTCTTACCGTATCGACTCTTAGGGCGCATTTCTTATTTTGTCTTTTATTTAATTACGGTTAAAAAATTATCGTTAATAAGATTATTTACGTCGAATTATACTGTGATCGCTGCTTTTATTATTCTTTTATCACGATTGAAGAAATGGGAAACAAATTTTTCAGTTTATTTTCATTGACTAACATAAACAAATTTTTCTTCAATCCCAACGTGAAAGATGTCATCTCAAAATTATATTTAAAAAATATTGAATGATTTAAATCCAAATTATATTATACTTTATCGCTCCATGAAGAGAAGGGGGAGATGACGAATTAATCTAATGTAAAAAAATTTATTTTGTTTGTAGAAAAACAAAATTTTCTTTCTTAAAATAAATGATGCCCTAAGGAATGATCTGAATTTAAATAATATTCTATTCTTCGTAAAATTGGAGAGAAAGGAGAAGATACGACAGGTTGCCCCACGTCGTGTCACCCGTGTTACGAAGGTGGGCGGTGGTGAACCGTTGGTAGGTGGACAAACGATGAATCGGCGGCGAGTCGGAGAGTGGTTGACGTTGGCTGGCGCGGAGGGCTCGAAAGCACGAGCCGATGGGGGTGGAACGGGCTTAGGGAGTCGGAGGGATGCGAACCCTCGGCTCCTGGATTAGCTCCAAGGGTAGTTCGTCACGTAGAGCGTGACTTCGACCGTTTTGTTGTTTGGCACGTCGAGGCAACGACGGTTCCCCGGTTTCGCCCAATTATAAAACAAACGCGGCGCACTCCGTAATTATCCAATTAGCGGACGTGCCTACCGTCGTACCGCCCCCTCCTGTTCACCGCGTTCTCTTTCCCCGTCTTTGTTGCGTTCTCCGGTATGTTCGTACAAAAGCTGTTGTGATATCCGCAGGATACACGCAGAAGTCATAAAAAATGTTTTCTATAATGATTTCGATTAACCCTTTATTGCTAAGCAATTTATCTCTAAGAGATAAATTTTTGGTATTTTTTATTATAATTGTATGGTATAATATTGTGATTATATAGGAACTCTATAATGGAATTCTTTATTATATATTTTTCTATGCAATTATAAGCACAAGTATCAAAAACTTTTCTTTGAGTGTATTGACGGAATTATGAAAATATTTTAAATAACGTATAAGAGGACCTATTTTGCAAAAGAAAACGTGATAACATGCACTCTCTGATAATATGCAACTCTAAACAATTTATCCGCACAGATTTAAATAAAAGTTGACAACTTTTATTTAAATCTGAAACGAAAACGAGAGAGAAGGGAGAGACATATAACAAAGGTCTATCTGCGTTGTTTCAAATTTACAAAAAGTACAACTTAAAAGGAGATAAATATATATTCAGACGTTGAAAAGAGTGAAAGCGAAGATGCTGAATGCAAAAAGTAGATACAAGTAACGCGAATAGATCTATTAATAACATTTACTTTAATTTGAAATTATCTTTAATAAATCAACAGTGTTTGTTTCGTTGCATTCATTCTAATCCGCTGTTTTATTAAATTTACATTCCAATTGATTTTTTGCAATACCTAATTACTTTTCTAGATATTACACATTTCTCATACATTATTTCTTACAAGTTGTATCTTATTTCTGCATCATATGCCTCGGCCCTATTGTCGACTGTCTTTACGCGTGAACATAAAAACAAAACGTTATATGGGGTACGATGAGCGTGTGTGATTGATTTACTGAGGGGAGTAAATGCCACGCACAGACAGAAGCGAACCCTCGAGAGAATAAGTGTCGAGGATACGAAATGGTTTTCCTGTGAAAAACGCAAGAAGTTCACCTTTTCTCTTCCTCGCAGATACATTATTACACTTTAACAGTTTATTTATTAGCTCCGACTTAAAATTCTACAATTCTAGGATTTTAATGGACTCGGTATCATCTAAAGATTTAAGAGAAATTAATTCAGAATTAGAGCATACGAAACATCTCTAATATTGATAGTCTAAACGGAAAGAACGGTTTTGCTGAAATGTGTAAAAATTTAGCTCTAGATAATAGATGAAAAGAATCACGTCCAATCACCAAAATAATTATGTAAACAATTTTCTAGCGAGTAGCTTGAGCATCCAATGTAATTATTTTGACGATTGACTGTCTAGCTAAATTTTTATATACTTCAGCAAAACGATTCTCTTCGTTTTTTTTAGAAACACTATACACTTGTTAAAAAGCATATCTATTTATAAGGTACTGTTGTTTCAATTATTACGGAATATTGTTAATATGTATATGCATCAAGCAAAGGGAACTATCAGTAATCAAGAACAAATTAAAGGAGAAATAATTAATAAAATGAGCATTAGTGCGATTAATATTTTCCCTTTATATTTATTAGTTTCACATTGTGGCCCTATATTTGCATACTTTTAATCCTGATAAGATTTATTCCCGAATATAGAGTAACAGATTACTATTAATCGCTATACGCACCAATGCGTCTTTACGCGTATACTATACACGTAGATTCTCTATTGTATGCTTGATGTAAACGTGCTCGCGTTGTGCATTATTAACCCGGTATGCGCAATCTGACGATGTTGAAGTAGCGAAACGATGTAGGCGAGCGAATAAACAAGTAAACGGTATCTTCGCTGGGAGGGACAGGAGCTCGGCCGACGGGGGGATGGCCGCACTTTGTCCGCTCGTCCATCTCCGTGTCCGGATGACAGGTGCAGGGAGCCCTCGTTAGACAAATTAAGCAACCTTTCTGGCCTCGCGATGCTGTCGGTGTTATATCTTCGTCTACTTTCATCTCCCGTCCATTTTCTCTCTCCGCACGCACGCACGCACGCACGCACATTTATACGCACACACGTGCGCGACTGTTCGCCGGGACTGGTTTCGAGTGGACTGCAAACACTCGTGTAGCAGCAGCAGCAGCAGCAGCCAGCAGCAGCAGCCAGCAGCAACAGCAGCAGAAGCTCGAATTGTGTAGAGACTGGGCATAAGACGAGTCTCTGTACGACTACCGTGATAGAAACACCGGTGATACAGTCCATCTCGAATCAGTAAAGTTCTAGAAAATTATATCTCCTGACGTCGTTTCCCTGATTTCGAGTACATGTATTTCAAGACACACGAGAGATTGCACGCTCTTCAGTGTCATTTTAAGATCAACTATTATGATCTACCAAGCGAAATTATATTTATGTAATTGTGGATTTTTTGTTGATATTAAATTTCTCACAAAGTGACATTTTCTTTCTCTTTGTATCTATGTTTTGAAAAACAAAGAATTATTAATAGTCTCTGATTCTACTAATGGAAGATTAACTTCAATCTCGATTCAATTTACTCTTTATTTCTTTCTAATTCTGAGAACTAGAAAAAAGATAAACATAGCGAGTTAAATCGAAATTAAAGTTAATCTTACAAAATAAAAAATTAGAAGCGAAGAATACGTGCAGATTAAGAATTCATAAATACGTGTGTTTTTTTGCACCGTTGAAGCTGACGCGAAAATTAATTACAACGACGTATAGCTTCCAGTGTTAACTCATTGGAAAACGGATATACGCAAAACGCGTAAGTGCTGTACACGCGTGAAGAATTCTTAAAGAAGAGGTAGGAGAGACGCGGACTGAAAGGAGACAGGACGAAAGGTTGCGCGTCTTCTCTTCTGTCGTTTCTTTAACCATTCATTCAAACCCGCGGCCTATTCACGGTACGTTTATCTACCTGCGCATCATGGGATCCCCATTAAAGACGGGTTCCATTCACCTACGCGTGCAATGACGAACTTATCCCTCGGATCTTGGCAGGCAGTCAATGTCCACGGTTCTCTTTTGACCCTCGCTTCGAGACGATGAGAGGAACATTTGATAATCCTTGACGCCAAAAGACAGGCGGAAATTTAATCGCCATTGACTTGGTTTTTCAGAGGGAAAGAGAGGGAGAGAGAGAGAATTACGAGAATTACGCTTCACGATAGCGTTGGATTTTGCACTTCGATTACTAATAACGCACGCTTTCACGGCCAATGAAAACTTGGCTTATATTATCAAGATCTGCCAATCTCATTACCAGACATTCGTCTTACAGTTATTCTCTTCAATTCAAATACATAATTACATATATATAATATTCAACTCTTTTATGCTCATTGATATTTTCACTCTACGCGAGAATATTAATTCTAATATATTGATTAGATATATTTTTTACATTTTTATTCGCATTTCTTTCTGTCTGTGTCTACATAATATAAATTAAATTTATTAAAATTAGAAGCTAAACATTTTTTCGTGCGAATTTTCACGTTTCTACTTTTACTGAAGGTATTCAAGAATTTTCTACTTTGAATTATACAAAAGTTATTAGATACTGATAATTGAGATATTAGAAAAGGAAGATATTTTATACTTAATTTTTACACTTTTAATGTAAGGAACGCGAAATATCTCCTAAGATATTCACTTTTCTATTTTATTTTTCTATTTTCATACTAATAATACCGAAAGTAAAGAACGATAATTAAAAGAAAGAAAACATAAGAAATATATTATTTTACACTAATTCCAACGCGAAATGTGCTATTTCTTTTTTTTTTAATGTTACGCCATTTTTAACGTAAGTCTATTGTGTTTTAATATGAACGTCTTTACAACTTTCTCTGTATTTGAAATTATTGAGAGATTCTGTGTATTTGTATCAAAGACCAAAGTGGCTTAAATCATATCGAGAAGGGGGCGTATCTCGACAATCGCGTATCGGGTTATTGGTGACGATATTTGACACGATATAAATTAGTCGATGGGCGATAATATCGGAGCGGCGTGCTTCTGTGGGACATAAGGCATGAGGCTTGTTTTCCGTGGTATGGGGTTGACGGGCGTCACCGGCAGCGCCGCGGCTAATTTCCTCGGCATTGAGCCGCATTGTACTCTAAATCGGCCTTCCCGCTCTCCCCCTCCTGCAAAATCCACCCGCTGCAACCGCTCGTCGGAAACGCGAACCCTCGGTGAAATTCGTCAGAGTCCATTGAGAGCCGGGGTCAGCTATTTTGTTTGCGTGATAGCCATGTCTGTGAATGGCTTTACTAAAAACTAGCTTGCATCCGAGCGCTTGCACTGTTGATCTTCTCAACTACACGGAAAGACAGTTTTGCTGAAATTTCCAAAATTTAAACGTCGATCTGGAAATCTCTTTAGACATCCATTTAAACGTAGGTCTGAAAAATAATTTTATTGAACTATCAAAATGATTGTGTGGAATTTCCGAATATGATGAGATGCTCCAAAAAGTTTTGACATTCTGATAACTAACTTGAGCATCCTAAATAATCATTTTTTGATGGTTTAACAAACTTATTTTCAGATCTAAATCTATAGTTAAATTTTTAGATATTTCAGCAAAATTGTTTTTTCCATGCATTTCTCGCACGCAAATTATTGTTCTTCAAAAAAATGTATGAAGGTTTTTAAAAAAAGAAATTAATTGCACAAATACAATCTAAGATATAAAGTACAAAATACTTTTCGATATTTAAATTTCAATTATTTCTAATTAAAAATAATGAGATTTATTGAATAATTACAATATAAAAGTAATAGGAAATTAAAGTAACAGTAAACATAACGGCTGAATTCGTTATCATTACAGGTGGAAAGAAGTAATGAAAAGTAATTACAAAAGTAACGCGTTACTGCTCAACCTTGTACGCAACTATTTATATCCGATATAGAGATCGAAATTGAAAATTTCTTGTAAATAGATTTATTTGAAGTGAAAAGATGCCGAGAATTTTTCTTCCACTTTTTTTTTGTCACGAAAAAATGACAGTCGAATTTATATTTTTGATAACTGGTAACGAATTCCCTTCTTTGCATCAACAAGATCTTGTAGTACGGTTCGAGGATGCGTGAAGAACAGAGGGGTGAGTGAGCGACTCAGAGCGTCGAGAGGGATCTGGCCTCTTGTGAAAACTCCACCCGGTAGACAGTCTCACTAATTACGCCGCGCCTCATTAGCGTGGAAGCACTGCTGTCACTTAAGGATACGTGCGACTACTTCTATTCTGCTCTGTCAAAGATGACAGTTTTTTTTTTTGCTTAAGAGCGCGCGAGGTTCACAATGATGGGTGGCAGAAGAGCGTGTCTAAAAATATGCATAAAAATGTCCCGAAAAAGTAATTAGATTTTTATTCCGATTTCTATTTCTATTTCAACTGCCAAACTTGCGTGCGTTAAAAAATTAATACCTTATTACTTTCCTGCGCAATAAATTCTGTACATAAATCAGAGGAGAATAATATAATTTACATACATGGTAAAATTGGAAACACGACGCGACTAATTTTTTTATTAAGCAAAATGTGGAATAGTTTTTCAGAAACATCATGTAAAATTTACTTGGAGCTAAATATTTATTTTAAAATCGCAATCGCAGAAAACTATATCTAATTAATTTTTAGTAAATTATAATTCACTACTTCTTATTTGTTTTACTCTGGATTATTTAATTGAGATAATAATACTTAGCTGATGTGTATAATAAGGGACGTCGAATGCTGTTTGAATCTAACAGACTACTCCAATCGATCTTTGACGGAGTTGCTTTGATTATCAATTCCTCGCCTGACTGAACTTCGCGTCCGGCAGAAAAGACCCCCGGACTACCCCTCCATTCGGTTCCCCTGACACGTCCAATTCTCGATAAGCATGAAATTCTATTAGAGCGTCCCGATATCAGCACACGATTTCGATTTGTGTGTCGTGAGGGGTCAGTTTCCAGCGGCTAATTGAAAAAGCCTTTTATAGTTTTATCCTGTGACTACAAAGAATTCCTTTTTGAACGTTCATTTAAAACGATTCTAGTAAAGATTCTGAAATGGTACACGGAAAGAATAATTTTGCCAAAATATATAAAATTTAAAAAATCTTAAAACTATTTATTAAAATCTTTCTGAGATTCCTATGATCATCATTTTGTCAATTTTATTTAAAATATCTACTCTAGTTCTAGTTGGAATTATGTTTTAAGACTGACAATTAAATTCGATACACAGTTTGCAGGACTGAATGTATAGTGTATAACTTCACACACCCAATTATTTAAGAATTAAGGATCCTTTATTTCCTATTTGTTGTCTGAAACTTCAGCTAGATACAAATCTGAAAATAAGCTTGTTAGACTATTAAAATAATTTATGCAGGACACTCAAGCTGGTTGTTAAAATGTCGAAACTTTTTGCAATATTTCTTATGCTTGAAAGCAGTAAATCCTAAATAATTATTTTGATAGTCTAACAAAATGATTTTCAGATCTGTATCTAATTAAATTTTTAAGTACTTAAGCAAAATCGTTCTTTCCATATAATTCTTGACTTGACATTAGCTTGGAATTAACTTAAAATCTACGAGATAATTTGATTTGTATTGATGAATTTTTGAGCGACATGTGAAAAGATCAATCCATTGCTACATATATTAAACGAAATAATTTCACATAATATCTCGCTTTCGAGTAATTTAGTTTAGCCGCAATAAGGCAAAAAGCTTTGTGTCGTTCAGAAATGTCAAATTTTACGAGAAAATTTATCTAGTCCTGCCAGATCCGTCACGTCATGTGGCGTGCAATTCCTCGTCGCGTTGACTTCATTGATTTTGCTTACATGGTGTCGTCTCGAATTACATCTCTGTGACTTGACTCGAAGAAACGAATGTCTTTCATAATTGGCTGTTTACCATAGTTTACTCGAGATGAGAGGCCGCAGGTTGCAGTTTCGTGGGGGACCGAGATTGCGTTTCGTTTAGCGTTCAGATTTACTTGAATGGGCCTTTCCTCTCGCTTCTTCGCGCGTAATACCGCATAAAGGTAAATGGTCCGTATATCCGAGAGACTATGAAAGGACAACCCTGCTTCTAGATCAAGCGGTACACCTGTTCCACACCCTAATTTCCTTCTCTTTATTCTCGTGCGACCCTCGCTTCGTGATATCCCGAGAACAGGATGAACGTCGTGATACTATAATAACTATGAAGATGGATCACTATAAGAACAAATTGAATCCGACAGCAGTATTAATCGCCCTCTGTCTTAATCTAATATTTATGTTTACAACACTATGACTGCCATGTCACTCATATCTGGATGTAATATTTTTATATCAATCGTTTCTTTTCTCGAAATTATTATAGTTATCGAAATATCTAGTTATCGAAAAAGAGCAAATGTAAAATTTCTACCTACATTTCTAAAAATGTTTTTGCATGATATTGAGTGATAATTTGTCTCGAACACGTATAAGATTGTTCAGTCATTTTTTAACAGCTCTCTTGTGGGTAACAATGTTAGATTTCATTTATAAAAAATTTCTTAAATTCTACGTATATTAACAAGTGAGTTAGCAGAGAGTTCGTTGATTGTAAGAAAATCATCGCCGTCTTTTGACCCCCGCCCCTGGTAGCATCCCCTTTTTCCTTCGTGTCGTGCTCTTTCCTTTTTCGCTTTCATTCCAATTAACCTTGAAGCCACGAAGCGGCTAGGTACGACTCGCCACGGGATATATGAGGGAGAACCATCGTATAAAGGGAGCAGTCGAATGAGATTAATTCAAAAATGTCGACGAGCTCTCGCGCCCCACGATACGCGCACTCGTTTCCACAATAAAAACTCTACAGGGTACTAACCAAACGAGAGGACACTAGCTCGATATCAAATAGAAAATTTCATTTCGAGTAATAAAAAGTTTCGGTAAACGTTGATGTATATCTGAAAATGTCTCCTTCAGGGATCGTTATTAAAAGGACTTCAAATTTTGAAAGTTTAAATTGCCAGTCAAATTTTTTTTTAAATCCAATTTTATTTTTCGTAAAAGAATTTGCATATTATTAAATGTCTAATCGCCGATTTTTTAAACGTTATCCTTCGTTAAATTACGTCTTTTTTTTTAAACGTGGCATCTCTCATTTCATTTTATTGCATTCTTCCTTTTTCTCGCGGGCGGAATCTCGACTCTGTGAAGAAACGTTCTTTTTCATTTGCAGTTTCGTACAATTTCCTCGCGCTCGGTTGCCTCGAGAACCCGCTCCGTGATTTGGACACGTTTGAAATATCGGGGAACCGCAGTAGTGCTCGAAATCCAACGTTAGTATCCTCGTGGAACGTAAAGAAAAGGTGAGTCGATCCCAGGAGGGTGCGGTTTTCCACCTCATTTCCGCGCGAAGTGAGGGAACGAGGATTGTGGATAAGAATTCGGGACGTCTTTCCTTTTTTCTCCCGCTCTCTCTTCTTCAGTTTTCACCGCTCTCTCAATCTCCTCTATTGTGCCCTCCCATAGCAAACGGTGAGGATCATCCGGCGAATCGGATTTTTGTAGGCGCCGCCACATTGAGCGATTTTTTACGTATAGACTGTTTGAACAATACCGTTCCTCTTGATGGCTTCAAAATCCATTTCTCGCAATAAGAATGCACGTAGGGTGAGTCAAAAGTCGTGCGCTGCAGTAAAAAAGAATTTATTTTTAACGGTTTTGCTGAGAAAAATTTTTGGATTTGTAACTATAATTATATAATGTTTCTACGATTGTGATTGTTGCTGCTATGGTATTAATAATAATAACAGAGTTCTATCAACAAATATAGTATCATTAAAAATCCTCGAAAACGACTATAGTTATAGTATTATTATTATTATGAAAGTGGTTGTTTATATTACTATATAATTTATAGTCATTTTTTGAGACAATTACAAATAATGGAATCTTATACAAATAAGAGAACTTTTCAACAAAAGATGTATCAATATAAAAGTTGTCCTCTATCTTTGTTCAATATTTAGTGGAAAATAAAAACAGACTCTTATCTCTATATATGTGTCTCTTGTTGGAAAACTATCTTTATTTATATTTAAAACAATCACGAAATGCTTTTTTTACATGGAAAGAATAGTTTTACTGAAATATCAGAAAGTTAATTAGCTTTACACACAGAGATCTGGAAATAATTTTGTTGGATTAAAATAATTATGTAGATCGCTCAAGTTGGTTATAGAATGTTAAAACTTTTTGTAGCTCATCGTGCTTGAGTATCTTAGGTATACAATTTTATATTTTTTGATAGTCCAACAAAATTATTTTTAAATATGTATGTATCTAAATTTTCAACAAAAACATATTCTTTTTATGCACCTATTTTCCAACGGCTTTCTAATGATATTGTTTCTGAAAGAGTACCGATGTCTTTTGGTCTCCTTTACTATCGAAAGCGTGAAATACCACATAAATACACACTTGAAAAAAATTTGGGATCTATGATACCGTTGGGAATCTCGCAAATCGTATCAGGTTTCTCGAATGGCTAGGTGAAGATCTCTTCAGTTCTCGGTTCTCCGTTCGAACTTGGGTCGCTTCGACTTGTTGACCTATCGTCCCATTCCAGAAGGATCCAGTTTCGTATCTTCAAGAACTTGACTAACGATCGTGTGTGATGGGCCGCATTTTATTGGCCGAATGCGGAATCTTCGAAAGCAGATCCTCCTTTCTTTTTCTACGTTTCTGGCATTTTTATGGTGGACCGTTCTCGTACAGATATATCGAGCATTAAAAAGTCAACGTTGATAATCTTCTTTTAAAAATTGTCATGAAGAGGAAAACAAATGACTTTTTTTAAATAAAAAACGAACGTTTCGCGCGGATGAAGCCGAGATATATATCTCTGCACGCACCTACTCGTCAACTACTTTAGGCTTTTCGGAGAGAGCCCTTGATTTCGCAATCCGTATCAAAGTTTTGCGGGGTATGAAACAAGGGTGGAAGAGAAAGGAAGAGAAGAAACGAGCCACGCCTAAGTCCGTTAAAGTAAGGGGAAAAAGGACGTCCCCTGCTGTCGGTACCCCCTCGCCGTGTAGCGCTTGTAGAAGACGACGATTCCCTTTGCGAGGAATAAGTCCTGATGGGACAGAGTGGGGCATATTTACAACCCGGAAAAAGAGACGTGGAGCAAGAGGAACGAAGAGGGAACGGGGAGCCAAGAAGGGGCACGAAAAAGAGGGCGATGGGAGTGAAGCATCCTCGACAATTCTAGGATACTCCTTGCCGGTATCCTGGGGTCCTTGCTGCACAAGGACCATTCTCTTCCTCTTCCTCTTCTTCAACATGCTCGTTCCTATATACGGACGTCTTGTCTTGCTGCCTCTCTCTCTCTCTCTCTCTCTCTCTCTCTCTCTCTCT